>NW_025534135.1:92500-268007 GCF_020615455.1 Coregonus clupeaformis
GATAGAGAGATACACAGAGAGATGGAGAGAGACACAGAGAGATAGAGAGAGACACAGAGAGATGGAGAGAGACACAGAGAGATGGAGAGAGACACAGAGAGATGGAGAGAGACACAGAGAGATGGAGAGAGACACAGAGATAGAGAGAGACACAGAGAGATGGAGAGAGACAGAGGGAGATGGAGAGAGACAGAGAGATGGGAGAGAGACACAGAGAGAAAGAGAAAGACTAGAGAGATGGAGAGAGACACAGAGAGATGGAGAGAGACACAGAGAGATGGAGAGAGCACAATAGATGGAGAGAGACACAGAGAGATGGAGAGAGACACAGAGAGAAAGAGACAAGAGAGATGGAGAGAGAAAGAGAGATGGAGAGAGAGACACAGAGAGAGAGAGAAAGACACAGAGAGATGGAGAGAGAACAGAAAGATGGAGAGAGACAGAGAGAGATGGAGAGAGACACAGAGAGATGGAGAGAGACAGAGAGATAGAGAGAGACACAGAGAGATGGAGAGAGAAAGAGAAGAGAGAAACAGAGAGATGGAGAGAGACACAGAGAGATGGAGAGAGACACAGAGAGATGGAGAGAGACACAGAGAGATGGGAGAGAGAAGAGATAGAGAGAGACACAGAGAGATGGAGAGAGACAGAGGGAGATGGAGAGAGACAGAGAGATGGAGAGAGACACAGAAAGATGGAGAAAGACAGAGGGAGATGGAGAGAGACAGAGAGATGGAGAAAGACAGAGGGAGATGGAGAGAGACAGAGAGATGGAGAGAGACACAGAGAGATAGAGAGAGACACAGAGAGATGGAGAGAGACACAGAGAGATGGAGAGAGACACAGAGAGATGGAGAGAGACACAGAGAGATGGAGAGAGACACAGAGAGATGGAGAGAGACACAGAGAGATGGAGAGAGACAGAGAGATGGAGAAAGACAGAGGGAGATGGAGAGAGACAGAGAGATGGAGAGAGACACAGAAAGATGGAGAAAGACAGAGGGAGATGGAGAGAGACAGAGAGATGGAGAAAGAAAGAGGGAGATGGAGAGAGACAGAGAGATGGAGAGAGACACAGATAGATGGAGAGAGACACACAGAGAAAGAGAAAGACATAGAGAGATGGAGAGAGACACAGAGAGATGGAGAGAGACACAGAGAGAAAGAGAAAGACAGAGAGATGGACAAATACAGAGAGATGTAGAGAGACACAGATAGATGGAGAGAGACACAGAGAGATGAAGAGAGACACAGAGAGATTGAGAGAGACACAGATAGATGGAAAGAGACACAGAGAGATGGAAAGAGACACAAAGAGAATGGAGAGAGACACAATGATATGGAGAGAGACATAGAGAGATGGAGAGAGACACAGAGAGATGGAGAGAAAGGTGGAGAGAGACAGAGATAGATAGAGAGAGACAAAGAGAGATGGAGAGAGACACAGAGAGAAAGAGAAAGACACAGAGAGATGGAGAGAGACACAGAGAGATGGAGAGAGACAGAGATAGAGAAAGAGAGAGACAAGAGAGATGGAGAGAGACACAAATAGATGGAGAGAGACACAGAGAGATGGAGAGAGACACAGAGAGATAGAGAGAGACACAGAAAGAAAGAGAAACACATAGAGAGATGAGAGAGACATAGAGAGATGGAGAGAGACACAGAGAGATGGAGAGAGACACAAATAGATGGAGAGAGACACAGAGAGATGGAGAGAGACACAGAGAGATGGAGAGAGACAGAGAGAGATGGAGAGAGACAGAGAGAGATGGAGAGAGACACAGAGAGATGGAGAGAGACACAGAGAGATGGAGAGAGACACAGAGAGATGGAGAGAGACACAGAGAGATGGAGAAAGACACAGAGAGATGGAGAGAGACACAGAGAAAGAGAAAGACATAGAGAGATGGAGAGAGAAACAGAGAGATGGAGAGAGACACAGAGAGATGGAGAGAGACAGAGAGATGGAGAGAGACACAGAGAGATAGAGAGAGACACAGAGAGATGGAGAGAGACACAGAGAGATGGAGAGAGACACAGAGAGATGGAGAGAGACACAGAGAGATGGAGAGAGACACAGAGAGATGGAGAGAGACACAGAGAGATGGAGAGAGACACAGAGAGATGGAGAGAGACACAGAGAGATGGAGAGAGACAAAAGATGGAGAGAGACAGAGAGATGAAAGAGAAAGACAGAGAGAGATGGAGAGAGACACAGAGAGATGGAGAGAGACACAGAGAGATGGAGAGAGACACAAAGAGATGGAGAGAGACACAGAGAGATGGAGAGAGACACAGAGAGATGGAGAGAGACACAGAGAGATGGAGAGAGAGACAGAGAGAAAGAGAAAGACAGAGAGAGATGGAGAGAGACACAGAGAGATGGAGAGAGACACAGAGAGATAAAGAGAAAGACACAGAGAGATGGAGAGAGACACAGAAAGATGGAGAGAGACACAGAGAGATGGAGAGAGACACAAAGAGAATGGAGAGAGACACAATGAGATGGAGAGAGACACAGAGAGATGGAGAGAGACACAGAGAGATGGAGAGAAAGGTGGAGAGAGACAGAGATAGATAGAGAGAGACAAAGAGAGATGGAGAGATACACAGAGAGATGGAGAGAGACACAAAGAGATAGAGAGAGACGCAGAGAGATGGAGAGAGACAGAGAGATAAAGAAAGACAGAGAGATGAGAGAGACAAAGAGAGACACTAGAGAGATGGAGAGACACACAGAAAGACAGAGAAAGACAGACAGATAGGAGAGAGACAGAGAGATGGAGAGAGACACAGAGAGATGGAGAGAGACACAGAGAGATGGAGAGAGAGAAAGAGAGATAGAGAGAGACACAGAGAGATGGAGAGAGACACTGAGAGATAGAGAGATACACAGAGAGATGGAGAGAGACACAGAGAGATAGAGAGATACACAGAGAGATGGAGAGAGACACAGAGAGATGGAGAGAGACACGAGAGAGGAAGGAGAGAGAGAGAGAACAGAGAGATGGAGAGAGACACAGAGAGATGGAGAGAGACACAGAGAGATGGAAAGAGACACAAAGAGATGGAGAGAGACACAGAGAGATGGAGAGAGACATAGAGAGATGGAGAGAGACACAGAGAGATGGAGAGAAAGGTGGAGAGAGACAGAGAGAGATAGAGAGAGACAAAGAGAGATGGAGAGAGACACATTGAGATGGAGAGAGACACAGAGAGATGGAGTAAGACACAGAGGAGATGGAGAGAGACACAGAGAAAGAGAAAGACATAGAGAGATGGAGAGAGAAACAGAGAGATGGAGAGAGACACAAATAGATGGAGAGAGACAGAGAGATGGAGATAGACACAGAGAGATAGAGAGAGACACAGAGAGATGTAGAGAGACAAATGGAGATGGAGAGAGACACAGAGTGATGGAGAGAGACACAGAGAGATGGAGAGAGACACAGAGAGATGGAGAGAGACACAGAGAGATGGAGACAGACACAAAGAGATGGAGAAAGACAAATAGATGGAGAGAGACAGAGAGATGGAGAGAGACACAGAGAGAAAGAGAAAGACATAGAGATATGGAGAGAGACACAGAGAGATGGAGAGAGACACAGAGAGATGGAGAGAGACACAAAGAGATGGAGAGAGACACAGAGAGATGGAGAGAGACACAGAGAGATGGAGAGAGACACAGAGAGATGGAGAGAGACACAGAGAGATGGAGAGAGACACAGAGAGAAAGAGAAAGACACAGAGAGATGGAGAGAGACACAGAGAGATGGAGAGAGACACACAGAGAAAGAGAAAGACATAGAGAGATGGAGAGAGACACAGAGAGATGGAGAGAGACACAGAGAGATGGAGAGAGACACAGAGAGATGGAGAGAGACACAGAGAGATAGAGAGATACACAGAGAGATGGAGAGAGACACAG
Source organism: Coregonus clupeaformis (assembly GCF_020615455.1). Lineage (NCBI taxonomy): Eukaryota > Metazoa > Chordata > Actinopteri > Salmoniformes > Salmonidae > Coregonus > Coregonus clupeaformis. The sequence continues at coordinate 96,432 of NW_025534135.1, forward strand.
AGAGATAGAGAGAGACACAGAGAGATGGAGAGAGACACAAGAGATGGAGAGAGACACAGAGAGATGTAGAGAGACACAGAGAGATTGAGAGAGACACAGAGATAGAGAGAGACACAGAGAGATGGAGAGAGACAGAGGGAGATGGAGAGAGACAGAGAGATGGAGAGAGACACAGAAAGATGGAGAAAGACAGAGGGAGATGGAGAGAGACAGAGAGATGGAGAAAGACAGAGGGAGATGGAGAGAGACAGAGAGATGGAGAGAGACACAGAGAGATAGAGAAAGACACAGACAGATGGAGAGAGACACAGAGAGATGGAGAGAGACACAGAGAGATGGAAAAAGACAGAGGGAGATGGAGAGAGACAGAGAGATGGAGAGAGACAGAGAGAGATGGAGAGAGACAGAGAGATGGAGAGAGAACAGAGAGATAGAGAGAGACACAGAGAGATGGAGAGAGACACAGAGAGATGGAGAGAGACACAGAGAGATGGAGAGAGACACAGAGAGATGGAGAGAGACACAGAGAGATGGAGAGAGACAGAGAGAGATGGAGAGAGACAGAGAGATGGAGAGAGACACAGAAAGATGGAGAAAGACAGAGGAGAGGAGAGAGACAGAAGAGAGAGATGGAGAGAGACAGAGAGATGGAGAGAGACACGATAGATGGAGAGAGACACACAGAGAAAGAGAAAGACATAGAGAGATGGAGAGAGACACAGAGAGATGGAGAGAGACACAGAGAGAAAGAGAAAGACAGAGAGAGGGAGAAAACAGAGAGATGGAGAGAGACACAGAGAGATGGAGAGAGACACAGAGAGATGGAGAGAGACACAGAGAGATTGAGAGAGACACAGATAGATGGAAAGAGACACAGAGAGATGGAAAGAGACACAAAGAGATGGAGAGAGACACAGAGAGATGGAGAGAGACATAGAGAGATGGAGAGAGACACAGAGAGATGGAGAGAAAGGTGGAGAGAGACAGAGATAGATAGAGAGAGACAAAGAGAGATGGAGAAATACACACAGAGATGGAGAGAGACACAAAGAGATAGAGAGAGACGCAGAGAGATGGAGAGAGACAGAGAGATAAAGAAAGACAGAGAGATGAGAGAGACAAAGAGAGACATAGAGAGATGGAGAGACACACAGCAAGACAGAGAAAGACAGACAGATATGGAGAGAGACACAGAGAGATGTAGAGAGACACAGAGAGATGGAGAGAGAGAAAGAGAGATGGAGAGAGACACATTCAGAAAGAGAAAGACATAGAGAGATGTAGAGAGACACAGAGAGATGGAGAGAGACACAGGGAGTCGGAGAGAGACACAGAGAGATGGAGAGAGACAGAGAGATGGAGAAAGACAGAGGGAGATGGAGAGAGACAGAGAGATGAGAGAGACACAGAAAGATGGAGAAAGACAGAGGGAGATAGAGAGAGACAGAGAGATGGAGAAAGAAAGAGGGAGATGGAGAGAGACAGAGAGATGGAGAGAGACACCGATAGATGGAGAGAGACACACAGAGAAAGAGAAAGACATAGAGAGATGGAGAGAGACACAGAGAGATGGAGAGAGACACAGAGAGAAAGAGAAAGACAGAGAGATGGATAAATACAGAGAGATGTAGAGAGACACAGATAGATGGAGAGAGACACAGAGAGATGGAGAGAGACACAGATAGATGGAAAGAGACACAGAGAGATGGAAAGAGACACAAAGAGATGGAGAGAGACACAGAGAGAAAGAGAAAGACACAGAGAGATGGAGAGAGACACAGAGAGATGGAGAGAGACACACATGGAAAGAGAAAGACATAGAGAGATGGAGAGAGACAGAAAGATGGAGAGAGACACAGATAGATGGAGATAGACACAGAGAGATTGAGAGAGACACAGAAAGAAAGAGAAACACATAGAGAGATGAGAGAGACATAGAGAGATGGAGAGAGACACAGAGAGATGGAGAGAGACACAAATAGATGGAGAGAGACACAGAGAGATGGAGAGAGACACAGAGAGATGGAGAGAGACAGAGAGAGATGGAGAGAGACAGAGAGAGATGGAGATAGACATAGAGAGATGGAGAGAGACACAGAGAGATGGAGTGAGACACATTTAGATGGAGAGAGACACAGAGAGATGGAGAAGACAAGAGAGATGGAGAGAGACACAGAGAAAGAGAAAGACATAGAGAGATGGAGAGAGAAACAGAGAGATGGAGAGAGAACAAAAGATGGAGAGAGAAGAGAGATGGAGATAGACAGAGAGAGATAGAGAGAGACACAGAGAGATGTAGAGGGAAAATGGAGATGGAGAGAGACACAGAGAGATGGAGAGAGACACAAAGAGATGGAGAGAGACACAGAGAGATGGAGAGAGACACAGAGAGATGGAGAGAGACACAGAGAGATGGAGAGAGACACAGAGAGATGGAGAGAGACAAATAGATGGAGAGAGACAGAGAGAGAAAGAGAAAGACATAGAGAATGGAGAGAGAACAGAGAGATGGAGAGAGACACAGAAGATGGAGAGAGACACAAAAGATGGAGAGAGAACAGAGAGATGGAGAGAGAAGAGAGATGGAGAGAGACACAGAGAGATGGAGAGAGAAACAGAGAGAAAGAGAAAGACACAGAGAGATGGAGAGAGACACAGAGAGATGGAGAGAGACACACAGAGAAAGAGAAAGACATAGAGAGATGGGAGAGAGACACAGAAAGATGGAGAGAGACACAGATAGATGGAGAGAGACACAGAGAGATGGAGAGAGACACGAGAGATAGAGAGATACACAGAGATATGGAGAGAGACACAGAGAGATGGAGAGAAAGGTGGAGAGAGACAGAGATAGATAGAGAGAGACAAAGAGAGATGGAGAGAGACACAGAGAGATGGAGAGAGACACAAAGAGATAGAGAGAGACGCAGAGAGATGGAGAGAGACAGAGAGATAAAGAAAGACAGAGAGATGAGAGAGAAAAGAGAGAACAGAAAGACGAGAGAAAGACAGAAGATTGGAGAGAGACAGAGAGATGGAGAGAGACACAGAGAGATGGAGAGAGACACAGAGAGATGGAGAGAGAGAAAGAGAGATAGAGAGAGACACAGAGAGATGGAGAGAGACACTGAGAGATAGAGAGAGACACAGAGAGATGGAGAGAGACACAGAGAGATAGAGAGAGACACAGAGAGATGGAGAGAGACACAGAGAGATGGAGAGAGACACAGAGAGATGGAGAGAGACACTGAGAGATAGAGAGATACACAGAGAGATGGAGAGAGACACAGAGAGATAGAGAGAGACACAGAGAGATGGAGAGAGAAGAGAGATGGAGAGAGACACAGAGAGATAGAGAGAACAGAGAGATGGAGAGAGACAAGAGAAAAGAGACACAGAGAGGGAGAGAGACAGAGGGAGATGGAGAGAGACAGAGAGATGGAGAGAGACAGAGAGAGATGGAGAGAGACAGAGAGATGGAGAGAGACACAGAGAGATGGAGAAAGACACAGAGAGATGGAGAGAGAGACAGAGAGATGGAGAGAGACACAGAAAGAGAAAGACATAGAGAGATAGAGAGAGACACAGAGAATGGAGAGAGAGACAGAGAGATGGAGAGAGACAGAGAGAGATGGAGAGAGACAGAGAGAGATGGAGAGAGAAGAGAAGAGAGAGACACAGAGAGATGGAGAGAGAAGAGAGAGAGGGAGAGAGACAGAGAATGGAGAAGACACAGAGAGATGGAGAAAGACAGAGAGAGATGGAGAGAGACAGAGAGATGGAGAAAGACAGAGAGAGACGGAGAGAGACAGAGAGATGGAGAGAGACACAGAGAGATGGAGAGAGACACAGAGAGATGGAGAGAGAGACAGAGAGATGGAGAGAGACACAAAAAAAAGAACAGAGAGATGGAGAGAGACACAGAGAGATGGAGAGAGACACAGAGAGAAAGAGAAAGACAGAGAGAGATGGAGAGAGACACAGAGAGATGGAGAGAGACACAGATGAAAGAGAAAGACAGAGAGAGATGGAGAGAGACAGAAAGATGGAGAGAGACACAGAAAGATGGAGAAAGACAGAGAGAGATGGAGAGAGACACAGAAGAAAAAAACATAGAGAGATGAGAGAGACATAGAGAGATGGAGAGAGACACAGAGAGATGGAGAGAGACACAAAAGATGGAGAGAGACACAGAGAGATGGAGAGAGACAGAGAGAGATGGAGAGAGACAGAGAGAGATGGAGAGAGACAGAGAGAGATGGAGATAGACACAGAGAGATGGAGAGAGACACAGAGAGATGGAGGAGAACAGTTAGATGGAGAGAGACACAGAGAGATGGAGTAGAGACACAGAGAGATGGAGAGAGACACAGAGAAAGAGAAAGACAGAGAGAGATGGAGAGAGAAACAGAGAGATGGAGAGAGACACAAATAGATGGAGAGAGACAAAAGGAAGAGACAGAGAGATAGAGAGAGACACAGAGAGATGGAGAGAGACAAAGGAGATGGAGAGAGACACAGAGAGATGGAGAGAGACACAAAGAGATGGAGAGAGACACAGAGAGATGGAGAGAGACACAGAGAGATGGAGAGAGACACAGAGAGATGGAGAGAGACACAGAGAGATGGAGAGAGACACAGAGAGATGGAGAGAGACAAGAGAGATGGAAAGAGACACAGAGAGATGGAGAGAGAACAGAGAGATGGAGAGAGACACAGAGAGATGGAGAGAGACATAGAGAGATGGAGAGAGACACAGAGAGATGGAGAGAAGGAGAGAGAAGAGAGAGATAGAGAGAGAAAAGAGAGATGGAGAGAGACACAGAGAGATGGAGAGAGAACAGAGAGATAGAGAGAGACGCAGAGAGATGGAGAGAGAACAGAGAGATAAAGAAAGACAGAGAGATGAGAGAGAAAGAGAAAGAGAGATGGAGAGAGACACAGAAAGAAGAGAAAGACAAAGATGGAGAGAGACACAGAGAGATGGAGAGAGACACAGAGAGATGGAGAGAGAGAAAGAGAGATGGAGAGAGACAGACAGAAGAGAAAGAAAAGATAGAGAGAGACACAGAGAGATGGAGAGAGAACAGAGAGAAAGAGAGAGACACAGAGAGATGGAGAGAGAACAGAGAGATGGAGAGAGACACAGATAGATAGAGAAAGAAGAGAGAGATGGAGAGAGACAGAAAGATGGAGAAAGAAACAGAGAGATGGAGAGAGAACAGAGAGATGGAGAGAGACACAGAAAGAAAGAGAAAGAATAGAGAGATGAGAGAGACATAGAGAGATGGAGAGAGACACAGAGAGATGGGAGAGAGACACAGAGAGATGGAGAGAGACACAGAGAGATGGAGAGAGACAGAGAGATGGAGAGAGACAGAGAGAGATGGAGAGAGACAGAGAGAGATGGAGAAGACATAAGAGATGGAGAGAGACACAGAGAGATGGAGAGAGACAATGAATGGAGAGAGACACAGAGAGATGGAGAAAGACAAGAGAGATGGAGAGAGACACAGAGAAAGAGAAAGAGAGAGAGAGAGAAACAGAGAGATGGAGAGAGACACAAGAGATGGAGAGAGACAGAGAGATGGAGAAGACAGAGAGATAGAGAGAGACAGAGAGAGATGAGAGAGACAAGAGATGGAGAGAGACACAGAGAGATGGAGAGAGACACAAAGAGATGGAGAGAGACACAGAGAGATAGAGAGAGACACAGAGAGATGGAGAGAGACAGAGAGATGGAGAGAGACACAGAGAGATGGAGAGAGAAAAGATGGAGAGAGACAGAGAGAGATAGAGAAAGAAAGAGAATGGAGAGAGACACAGAGAGATGGAGAGAGAACAGAGAGTGAGAGAGAACAAGAGATGGAGAGAGACACAGAGAGATGGAGAGAGACACAGAGAGATGGAGAGAGAACAGAGAGATGGAGAGAGACACAGAGAGATGGAGAGAGACAAGAGAGATGGAGAGAGACACAGAGAGATGGAAAGAGACAGAGAGAGATGGAGAAAGACACAGAGAGATGGAGAGAGACACAGAGAGAAAGAGAAAGACACAGAGAGATGGAGAGAGACACAGAGAGATGGAGAGAGACACAGAAGAAAGAGAAAGACACAGAGAGATGGAGAGAGACAGAAAGAGAGAGAGACAAGATAGATGGAGAGAGACACAGAGAGATGGAGAGAGACACAGAAAGAAAGAGAAAGACAGAGAGAGATGAGAGAGACAAGAGAGATGGAGAGAGACACAGAGAGATGGAGAGAGAACAAAGAGATGGAGAGAGACACAGAGAGATGGAGAGAGACACAGAGAGATGGAGAGAGACAGAGAGAGATGGAGAGAGACAGAGAGAGATGGAGATAGACACAGAGAGATGGAGAGAGACACAGAGAGATGGAGAGAGACACAAAGAGATAGAGAGAGAGACAGAGAGATGGAGAGAGAAAGAGAGATGGAGAGAGACACAGAGAGATGGAGAGAGACACAGAGAGATGGAGAGAGACAAGAGAGAAGGAGAAAGACAAGAGAATGGAGAGAGACACAGAGAGATGGAGAGAGACACAGAGAGATAGAGAGAGACACAGAGAGATGGAGAGAGACACAGAGAGATGGAGAGAGACACAGAGAGATGGAGAGAGACAGAGAGAGATGGAGAGAGACACAGAGAGATGGAGAGAGACACAGAGAGATGGAGAGAGACACAGAGAGATGGAGAGAGACACAGAGAGATGGAGAGAGAACAGAAAGATGGAGAGAGACAGAGAGAGATGGAGAGAGACACAGAGAGATGGAGAGAGACACAGAGAGATGGAGAGAGACACAGAGAGATGGAGAGAGACACAGAGAGATGGAGAGAGACACAGAGAGATGGAGAGAGACAGAGAGATGGAGAGAGACACAGAGAGATGGAGAGAGACACAGAGAGATGGAGAGAGACACAGAGAGATGGAGAGAGACACAGAGAGATGGAGAGAGACACAGAGAGATGGAGAGAGACAGAGAGAGATGGAGAGAGACAGAGAGAGATGGAGAGAGACAGAGAGAGATAGAGAGAGACATAGAGAGATGGAGAGAGACACAGAGAGATGGAGAGAGAACAAAGAGATGGAGAGAGACACAGAGAGATGGAGAGAGACACAGAGAGATGGAGAGAGACACAGAGAGATGGAGAGAGAAACAGAGAGAAAGAGAAAGACACAGAGAGATGGAGAGAGAAAGAGAGATGGAGAGAGACACACAGAGAGAAAGAGAAAGACATAGAGAGATGGAGAGAGACAAGAAAGATGGAGAGAGACACAGAGAGATGGAGAGAGACAGAGAGAGATGGAGAGAGACACTGAGAGATAGAGAGAGACACAGAGAGATGAGAGAGACACAGAGAGATGGAGAAGGAGAGAGACAGAGATAGATAGAGAGAGACAAAGAGAGATGGAGAGAGACACAGAGAGATGGAGAGAGACACAAAGAGATAGAGAGAGACACAGAGAGATGGAGAGAGACAGAGAGATAAAGAAAGACAGAGAGATGAGAGAGACAAGAGAGACATAGAGAGATGGAGAGACACACAGAAAGACAGAGAAAGACAGAAGAGATGGAGAGAGACAGAGAGATGGAGAGAGACACAGAGAGATGGAGAGAGAACAGAGAGATGGAGAGAGACACAGAGAGATGGAGAGAGACACAGAGAGATGGAAAGAGAAAGAGAGAGATGGAAAGAGAGACAAAGAGATGGAGAGAGACAAAGAGAGATGGAGAGAGACATAGAGAGATGGAAAGAGACACAGAGAGATGGAGAGAAAGGTGGAGAGAGACAGAGAGAGATAGAGAGAGACAAAGAGAGATGGAGAGAGACACAGAGAGATGGAGAGAGACACAAAGAGATAGAGAGAGACGCAGAGAGATGGAGAGAGACAGAGAGATAAAAGAGAAAAAAGAGAGAAGAGAGATGAGAGACACACAGAAAGACAAGAAAGACGAAGAATGGAGAGAGACACAGAGAGATGGAGAGAGACACAGAGAGATGGAGAGAGAGAAAGAGAGATGGAGAGAGACACATTCAGAAAGAGAAAGACATAGAGAGATAGAGAGAGACACAGAGAGATGGAGAGAGACACAGAGAGAAAGAGAAAGACACAGAGAGATGGAGAGAGACACAGAGAGATGGAGAGAGACACACATGGATAGAGAAAGACATAGAGAGATGGAGAGAGACAGAAAGATGGAGAGAGACACAGATAGATGGAGATAGACACAGAGAGATTGAGAGAGACACAGAAAGAAAGAGAAACACATAGAGAGATGAGAGAGACATAGAGAGATGGAGAGAGACACAGAGAGATGGAGAGAGACACAAATAGATGGAGAGAGAAAGAGAGATGGAGAGAGACACAGAGAGATGGAGAGAGACAGAGAGAGATGGAGAGAGACAGAGAGAGATGGAGAGAGACACAGAGAGATGGAGAGAGACACAGAGAGATGGAGAGAGAATTTAGATGGAGAGAGACACAGAGAGATGAGTAAGACACAGAGAGATGGAGAGAGAACAGAGAAAGAGAAAGACACAGAGAGATGGAGAGAGAAACAGAGAGATGGAGAGAGACACAAATAGATGGAGAGAGAAGAGAGATGGAGAGAGACAGAGAGAGATAGAGAGAGACACAGAGAGATGTAGAGAGAAAAGGAGATGGAGAGAGACACAGAGAGATGGAGAGAGACACAAAGAGATGGAGAGAGACACAGAGAGATGGAGAGAGACACAGAGAGATGGAGAGAGACAGAGAGAGATGGAGAGAGACACAGAGAGATGGAGAGAGACAAAGAGATGGAGAGAGACAGAGAGAGAAAGAGAAAGACACAGAGAGATGGAGAGAGACACAGAGAGATGGAGAGAGACACAGAGAGATGGAGAGAGACACAAAGAGATGGAGAGAGACACAGAGAGATGGAGAGAGACACAGAGAGATGGAGAGAGACACAGAGAGATGGAGAGAGAAACAGAGAGAAAGAGAAAGACACAGAGAGATGGAGAGAGACACAGAGAGATGGAGAGAGACACAGAGAGAAAGAGAGAGACATAGAGAGATGGAGAGAGACACAGAGAGATGGAGAGAGACACTGAGAGATAGAGAGAGACACAGAGATATGGAGAGAGACACAGAGAGATGGAGAGAAAGGTGGAGAGAGACAGAGATAGATAGAGAGAGACAAAGAGAGATGGAGAGATACACAGAGAGATGGAGAGAGACACAAAGAGATAGAGAGAGACGCAGAGAGATGGAGAGAGACAGAGAGATAAAGAAAGACAGAGAGATGAGAGAGACAAAGAGAGACACACAGAAAGACAGAGAAAGACAGACAGATATGGAGAGAGACAGAGAGATGGAGAGAGACACAGAGAGATGGAGAGAGACACAGAGAGATGGAGAGAGAGAAAGAGAGAGAGAGAGAGACACAGAGAGATGGAGAGAGACACTGAGAGATAGAGAGATACACAGAGAGATGGAGAGAGACACAGAGAGATAGAGAGATACACAGAGAGATGGAGAGAGACACAGAGAGATGGAGAGAGACACAGAGAGATGGAGAGAGACACTGAGAGATAGAGAGAGACACAGAGAGATGGAGAGAGACACAGAGAGATGGAGAGAGACACAGAGAGATGGAGAGAGACACAGAGAGATGGAGAGAGACAGAGAGAGATGGAGAGAGACAGAGAGAGATGGAGAGAGACAGAGAGAGATGGAGAGAGACACAGAGAGATGGAGAGAGACACATTGAGATGGAGAGAGACACAGAGAGATGGAGAAAGACACAGAGAGATGGAGAGAGACACAGAGAAAGAGAAAGAAGAGAGAGATGGAGAGAGAAACAGAGAGATGGAGAGAGACACAAAAGATGGAGAGAGACAGAGAGATGGAGAGAGACAGAGAGAGATAGAGAGAGACACAGAGAGAGAGAGGGACAAAGGAGATGGAGAGAGACACAGAGAGATGGAGAGAGACACAAAGAGATGGAGAGAGACACAGAGAGATGGAGAGAGACACAGAGAGATGGAGAGAGACACAGAGAGATGGAGAGAGACACAGAGAGATGGAGAGAGACAAATAGATGGAGAGAGACAGAGAGAGAAAGAGAAAGACACAGAGAGATGGAGAGAGACACAGAGAGATGGAGAGAGACACAGAGAGATGGAGAGAGACACAAAGAGATGGAGAGAGAACAGAGAGATGGAGAGAGACACAGAGAGATGGAGAGAGACACAGAGAGATGGAGAGAGAAACAGAGAGAAAGAGAAAGACACAGAGAGATGGAGAGAGACACAGAGAGATGGAGAGAGACACACAGAGAAAGAGAAAGACATAGAGAGATGGAGAGAGACACAGAAAGATGGAGAGAGACACAGAGAGATGGAGAGAGAAAGAGAGATGGAGAGAGACACTGAGAGATAGAGAGAGACACAGAGATATGGAGAGAGACACAGAGAGATGGAGAGAAAGGTGGAGAGAGACAGAGATAGATAGAGAGAGACAAAGAGAGATGGAGAGAACACAGAGAGATGGAGAGAGACACAAAGAGATAGAGAGAGACACAGAGAGATGGAGAGAGACAGAGAGAGTAAAGAAGACAGAGAGATGAGAGAGACAAAGAGAGACAAGAGAGATGGAGAGACAACAGAAGCAGAAGCCAGAATGGAGAGAGACAGAGAGATGGAGAGAGACACAGAGAGATGGAGAGAGACACAGAGAGATGGAGAGAGACACAGAGAGATTGAGAGAGACACAGAGAGATGGAAAGAGACACAGAGAGATGGAAAGAGACACAAAGAGATGGAGAGAGACACAGAGAGATGGAGAGAGACATAGAGAGATGGAGAGAGACACAGAGAGATGGAGAGAAAGGTGGAGAGAGACAGAGATAGATAGAGAGAGACAAAGAGAGATGGAGAGATACACAGAGAGATGGAGAGAGACACAAAGAGATAGAGAGAGACGCAGAGAGATGGAGAGAGACAGAGAGATAAAGAAAGACAGAGAGATGAGAGAGACAAAGAGAGACATAGAGAGATGGAGAGACACACAGAAAGACAGAGAAAGACAGACAGATATGGAGAGAGACACAGAGAGATGTAGAGAGACACAGAGAGATGGAGAGAGAGAAAGAGAGATGGAGAGAGACACATTCAGAAAGAGAAAGACATAGAGAGATAGAGAGAGACACAGAGAGATGGAGAGAGACACAGAGAGAAAGAGAAAGACACAGAGAGATGGAGAGAGACACAGAGAGATGGAGAGAGACACAGGAAGAGAAAGACATAGAGAGATGGAGAGAGACAGAAAGATGGAGAGAGACACAGATAGATGGAGATAGACACAGAGAGATTGAGAGAGACACAGAAAGAAAGAGAAACACATAGAGAGATGAGAGAGACATAGAGAGATGGAGAGAGACACAGAGAGATGGAGAGAGACACAAATAGATGGAGAGAGACACAGAGAGATGGAGAGAGACACAGAGAGATGGAGAGAGACAGAGAGAGATGGAGAGAGACAGAGAGAGATGGAGATAGACACAGAGAGATGGAGAGAGACACAGAGAGATGGAGAGGAGACACATGTAGATGGAGAGAGACACAGAGAGATGGAGTAAGACACAGAGAGATGGAGAGAGACACAGAGAAAGAGAAAGACATAGAGAGATGGAGAGAGAAACAGAGAGATGGAGAGAGACACAAATAGATGGAGAGAGACAGAGAGATGGAGATAGACAGAGAGAGATAGAGAGAGACACAGAGAGATGTAGAGGGACAAATGGAGATGGAGAGAGACACAGAGAGATGGAGAGAGACACAAAGAGATGGAGAGAGACACAGAGAGATGGAGAGAGACACAGAGAGATGGAGAGAGACACAGAGAGATGGAGAGAGACACAGAGAGATGGAGAGAGACAAATAGATGGAGAGAGACAGAGAGAGAAAGAGAAAGACATAGAGATATGGAGAGAGACACAGAGAGATGGAGAGAGACACAGAGAGATGGAGAGAGACACAAATAGATGGAGAGAGACACAGAGAGATGGAGAGAGACACAGAGAGATGGAGAGAGACACAGAGAGATGGAGAGAGAAACAGAGAGAAAGAGAAAGACACAGAGAGATGGAGAGAGACACAGAGAGATGGAGAGAGACACACAGAGAAAGAGAAAGACATAGAGAGATGGAGAGAGACACAGAAAGATGGAGAGAGACACAGATAGATGGAGAGAGACACAGAGAGATGGAGAGAGACATGAGAGATAGAGAGATAACAGAGATATGGAGAGAGAACAGAGAGATGGAGAGAAAGGTGAGAGAGACAGAGAAGATAGAGAGAGACAAAGAGAGATGGAGAGATACAAAGAGAGATGGAGAGAGACACAAAGAGATAGAGAGAGACAAGAGAGATGGAGAGAGACAGAGAGATAAAGAAAGAAGAGAGAGAGAGAGAAAAGAGAGAACACAGAAAGAAGAGAAAGACAGACAGATATGGAGAGAGACAGAGAGATGGAGAGAGACACAGAGAGATGGAGAGAGACACAAGAGATGGAGAGAGAGAAAGAGAGATAGAGAGAGACACAGAGAGATGGAGAGAGAATGAGAGATAGAGAGAGACACAGAGAGATGGAGAGAGACACAGAGAGATGAGAGAGACACAGAGAGATGGAGAGAGACAGAGAGAGATGAGAGAGACACAGAGAGATAGAGAGAGACACAGAGAGATGGAGAGAGACACAGAGAGATAGAGAGATACACAGAGAGATGGAGAGAGACACATGAGATGGAGAGAGACACAGAGAGATGGAGAGAGACACAGAGAGATGGAGAGAGACACAGAGAGATGGAGAGAGACACAAAAGAGACGGAGAGAGACACAGAGAGATGGAGAGAGACACAGAGAGATGGAGAGAGACACAGAGAGAGAGAAAGACACAGAGAGATGGAGAGAGAAAGAGAGAGATGGAGAGAGACACAAAGAGATGGAGAGAGACAGAGAGAGATGGAGAGAGACAGAGAGAGATGGAGAGAGACAGAGAGAGATGTAGAGGGACAAAGAGAGATGGAGAGAGACACAGAGAGATGGAGAGAGACACAGAGAGATGGAGAGAGAACAGAGAGATGGAGAGAGACAGAGAGAGATGGAGAGAGACACAGAGAGATGGAGAGAGACACAGAGAGATGGAGAGAGACAAAGAGATGGAGAGAGACAGAGAGAGAAAGAGAAAGAAAGAGAGATGGAGAGAGACACAGAGAGATGGAGAGAGACACAGAGAGATGGAGAGAGACACAAAGAGATGGAGAGAGACACAGAGAGATGGAGAGAGACACAGAGAGATGGAGAGAGACACAGAGAGATGGAGAGAGAAACAGAGAGAAAGAGAAAGAACAGAGAGATGGAGAGAGACACAGAGAGATGGAGAGAGACACAAGAGAAAGAGAAAGAAAGAGAGATGGAGAGAGAACAGAAAGATGGAGAGAGAACAGAGAAAGAGAGACACAGAGAGATGGAGAGAGACACAGAGAGATAGAGAGAACAAGAGAGATGGAGAGAGAACAGAGAGATGGAGAGAGACAAGATGGAGAGAGACAGAGATAGATAGAGAGAGACACAGAGAGATGGAGAGAGACACAGAGAGATGGAGAGAGACAAGAGAGATAGAGAGAGACAGAGAGATGGAGAGAGACAGAGAGATGAGAGAAAGAAGAGAGATGGAGAGAGACAAGAGAGAGACATAGAGAGATGGAGAGAGACACAGAGAGAAGACAGAGAAGACAGACAGATATGGAGAGAGACAGAGAGATGGAGAGAGACACAGAGAGATGGAGAGAGACACAGAGAGATGGAGAGAGACACAGAGAGATTGAGAGAGACACAGATAGATGGAAAGAGAAACAGAGAGATGGAAAGAGACACAAAGAGATGGAGAGAGACAAAGAGAGATGGAGAGAGACATAGAGAGATGGAAAGAGACACAGAGAGATGGAGAGAAAGGTGGAGAGAGACAGAGATAGATAGAGAGAGACAAAGAGAGATGGAGAGATACACACAGAGATGGAGAGAGACACAAAGAGATGAGAGAGAGAGCAGAGAGATGGAGAGAGACAGAGAGATAAAGAAAGACAGAGAATGAGAGAGACAAAGAGAGACATAGAGAGATGGAGAGACACACAGCAAAGACAGAGAAAGACAGACAGATATGGAGAGAGACACAGAGAGATGGAGAGAGACACAGAGAGATGGAGAGAGAGAAAGAGAGATGGAGAGAGACACAGTGAGAAAGAGAAAGAATAGAGAGATAGAGAGAGACACAGAGAGATGGAGAGAGACACAGAGAGAAAGAGAAAGAACAGAGAGATGGAGAGAGAACAGAGAGATGGAGAGAGACAGAGATGGAAAGAGAAAGACAAGAGAGATGAGAGAGACAGAAAGATGGAGAGAGACACAGAGAGATGGAGAGAGACACAGAGAGACGGAGAGAGACAAGAAAGAAAGAGCACATAGAGAGATGAGAGAGAATAGAGAGATGGAGAGAGACACAGAGAGATGGAGAGAGACACAAAAGATGGAGAGAGACACAGAGAGATGGAGAGAGACACAGAGAGATGGAGAGAGACAGAGAGAGATGGAGAGAGACAGAGAGAGATGGAGAGAGACACAGAGAGATGGAGAGAGACACAGAGAGAGGAGAGAGACACATTAGATGGAGAGAGACACAGAGAGATGGAGTAAGACACAGAGAGATGGAGAGAGAACAGAGAAGAGAAAGACATAGAGAGATGGAGAGAGAAACAGAGAGATGGAGAGAGACACAAATAGATGGAGAGAGACAGAGAGATGGAGATAGACAGAGAGAGATAGAGAGAGACACAGAGAGATGTAGAGGGACAAATGGAGATGGAGAGAGACAGAGAGAGATGGAGAGAGACACAAAAGAGATGGAGAGAGACACAGAGAGATGGAGAGAGACACAGAGAGATGGAGAGAGACACAGAGAGATGGAGAGAGACACAGAGAGATGGAGAGAGACAAAGAGATGGAGAGAGACAGAGAGAGAAAGAGAAAGACATAGAGATATGGAGAGAGACACAGAGAGATGGAGAGAGACACAGAGAGATGGAGAGAGACACAAATAGATGGAGAGAGACACAGAGAGATGGAGAGAGACACAGAGAGATGGAGAGAGACACAGAGAGATGGAGAGAGAAACAGAGAGAAAGAGAAAGACACAGAGAGATGGAGAGAGACACAGAGAGATGGAGAGAGACACAGAGAGAAAGAGAAAGACATAGAGAGATGGAGAGAGACACAGAAAGATGGAGAGAGACACAGAGAGATGGAGAGAGACACAGAGAGATGGAGAGAGACACTGAGAGATAGAGAGATACACAGAGATATGGAGAGAGACACAGAGAGATGGAGAGAAAGGTGGAGAGAGACAGAGATAGATAGAGAGAGACAAAGAGAGATGGAGAGATACACAGAGAGATGGAGAGAGACAAAAGAGATAGAGAGAGACAAGAGAGATGGAGAGAGACAGAGAGATAAAGAAAGACAAGAAGAGAGAAAAGAGAGACACACAGAAAGACAGAGAAAGACAGACAGATATGGAGAGAGACAGAGAGATGGAGAGAGACACAGAGAGATGGAGAGAGACACAGAGAGATGGAGAGAGAGAAAGAGAGATAGAGAGAGACACAGAGAGATGGAGAGAGACACTGAGAGATAGAGAGAGACACAGAGAGATGGAGAGAGACACAGAGAGATAGAGAGATACACAGAGAGATGGAGAGAGACACAGAGAGATGGAGAGAGACACAGAGAGATGGAGAGAGACACGAGAGATAGAGAGAACAAGAGAGATGGAGAGAGACACAGAGAGATAGAGAGAGACAAGAGAGATGGAGAGAGACACAGAGAGATGGAGAGAGACACAGAGAGATGCGTAGAGAGACACAGAGAGATTGAGAGAGACACAGAGATAGAGAGAGACACAGAGAGATGGAGAGAGACAGAGGGAGATGGAGAGAGACAGAGAGATGGAGAGAGACACAGAAAGATGGAGAAAGACAGAGGGAGATGGAGAGAGACAGAGAGATGGAGAAAGACAGAGGGAGATGGAGAGAGACAGAGAGATGGAGAGAGAAAGAGAAAAGAAGAAAGAGAGAGAGAGAGAGAAAGAGATGGAGAGAGAACAAGAAAGAGAAAGAAAAGAGAGAGAGAACAGAGAGATGAGAGAGACACAGAGAGATGGAGAGAGAACAGAGAGATGAGAGAGAAAGAGAGATGGAGAGAGACACAGAGAGAGAGAGAGAGACAAGAGAGATGGAGAGAGACAGAGAGAGATGGAGAGAGACAGAGAGATGGAGAGAGAACAGAAAGATGGAGAAAGAAGAGGGAGATGGAGAGAGACAGAGAGATGGAGAAAGATAGAGAGAGATGGAGAGAGACAGAGAGATGGAGAGAGACACAGAGAGATAGTAGAGAGACACAGAGAGATGGAGAGAGAGAAAGAGAGATGGAGAGAGACACAGAGAAAGACATAGAGAGATAGAGAGAGACAAGAGAGATGGAGAGAGAACAGAGAGAAAGAGAAAGAAGAGAGAGATGGAGAGAGAACAGAGAGATGGAGAGAGACACAGATGGAAAGAGAAAGACATAGAGAGATGGAGAGAGACAGAGAGATGGAGAGAGACACAGAGAGATGGAGAGAGACACAGAGAGATGGAGAGAGACACAGAAAGAAAGAGAAACACAAGAGAGATGAGAGAGACATAGAGAGATGGAGAGAGATACAGAGAGATGGAGAGAGAACAAAGAGATGGAGAGAGACACAGAGAGATGGAGAGAGAACAGAGAGATGGAGAGAGACAGAGAGAGATGGAGAGAGACAGAGAGAGATGGAGAGAGAACAGAGAGATGGAGAGAGACAGAGAGAGATGGAGAGAGACACAGAGATGGAGAGAGACACAGAGAGATGGAGAAGAACAGAGAGATGGAGAGAGACACAGAGAAAGAGAAAAAATAGAGAGATGGAGAGAGAAACAGAGAGATGGAGAGAGAACAAAGAGAAGGAGAGAGACAGAGAGATGGAGATAGACACAGAGAGATAGAGAGAGACACAGAGAGATGTAGAGGGACAAATGGAGATGGAGAGAGACACAGAGAGATGGAGAGAGACACAAAGAGATGGAGAGAGACACAGAGAGATGGAGAGAGACACAGAGAGATGGAGAGAGACACAGAGAGATGGAGAGAGACACAGAGAGATGGAGAGAGACACAGAGAGATGGAGAGAGACACAGATAGATGGAAAGAGACACAGAGAGATGGAAAGAGACACAAAGAGATGGAGAGAGACACAGAGAGATGGAGAGAGACACAGAGAGATGGAGAGAGACACAGAGAGATGGAGAGAAAGGTGGAGAGAGACAGAGATAGATAGAGAGAGACAAAGAGAGATGGAGAGATACACAGAGAGATGGAGAGAGACACAAAGAGATAGAGAGAGACGCAGAGAGATGGAGAGAGACAAAGATAAAGAAAGACAGAGAGATGAGAGAGACAAAGAGAGACAAGAGAGATGGAGAGACACACAAAAGAAGAAAGACGACAGATATGGAGAGAGACACAGAGAGATGGAGAGAGACACAGAGAGATGGAGAGAGAGACAGAGAGATGGAGAGAGACACAGAAAGAGAAAGAATAAGAGATAGAGAGAGACAAGAGAGATGGAGAGAGACACAGAGAGAAAGAGAAAGAACAGAGAGATGGAGAGAGACACAGAGAGATGGAGATAGACACAGAGAGATAGAGAAAGACATAGAGAGATGGAGAGAGACAGAAAGATGGAGAGAGACACAGATAGATGGAGAGAGACACAGAGAGATGGAGAGAGAGACAGAAAGAAAGAGAAAGACAAGAGAGATGGAGAGAGACATAGAGAGATGGAGAGAGACAGAGAGAGATGGAGAGAGACACAAAGAGATGGAGAGAGACACAGAGAGATGGAGAGAGACAGAGAGAGATGGAGAGAGACAGAGAGAGATGGAGAGAGACAGAGAGAGATGGAGAGAGACATAGAGAGATGGAGAGAGAGACAGAGAGATGGAGAGAGACACAGAGAGATGGAGAGAGACACAGAGAGATGGAGAAAGAACAGAGAGATGGAGAGAGACACAGAGAAAGAGAAAGACATAGAGAGATGGAGAGAGAAAGAGAGAGATGGAGAGAGACACAAATAGATGGAGAGAGACAGAGAGATGGAGATAGAAAAGAGAAGAGAGAGCACAGAGAGATGGAGAGGGACAAAGGAGAAGGAGAGAGACAAGAGAGATGGAGAGAGACACAGAGAGATGGAGAGAGACACAGAGAGATGGAGAGAGACACAGAGAGATGGAGAGAGACACAGAGAGACTGGAGAGAGACACAGAGAGATGGAGAGAGACAAAAGATGGAGAGAGACAGAGAGAGAAAGAGAAAGACAGAGAGAGATGGAGAGAGAACAGAGAGATGGAGAGAGACACAGAGAGATGGAGAGAGACAAAAGAGATGGAGAGAGACACAGAGAGATGGAGAGAGACAGAGAGAGATTGGAGAGAGACACAGAGAGATGGAGAGAGAAACAGAGAGAAAGAGAAAGACACAGAGAGATGGAGAGAGACAGAGAGAGATGGAGAGAGACACAGAGAGAAAGAAAAAAGAGAGATGGAGAGAGACACAGAAAGATGGAGAGAGACAGAGATAGATGGAGAGAGACACAGAGAGATGGAGAGAGACACTGAGAGATAGAGAGAGACACAGAGAGATGGAGAGAGACACAGAGAGATGGAGAGAAAGGTGGAGAGAGAAGAGATAGATAGAGAGAGACAAAAGAGAGATGGAGAGAGAGACAGAGAGATGGAGAGAGACACAAAGAGATAGAGAGAGAGAAAGATGGAGAGAGAGAGAGAGAGAAAGAAAGAAGAGAGATGAGAGAGACAAAGAGAGACACAGAGAGAAGAAAGACAACAGATATGGAGAGAGACAGAGAGATGGAGAGAGACACAAGAGATGGAGAGAGACACAGAGAGATGGAGAGAGAGAGAAGAGAAGAGAGAGAGAGAGAACAGAGAGATGGAGAGAGACACTGAGAGATAGAGAGAGAACAGAGAGATGGAGAGAGACACAGAGAGATAGAGAGAGACACAGAGAGATGGAGAGAGACACAGAGAGATGGAGAGAAAGGGAGAGAGACAGAGAGATAGAGAGAGACAAAGAGAGATGGAGAGAGACACAGAGAGATGGAGAGAGACACAAAGAGATGAGAGAGAGACAGAGAGAGATGGAGAGAGACAGAGAGATAAAGAAAGACAGAGAGAGATGGAGAGAGACAGAGAGAGAGAGAACAAGAGAAAGACAGAGGAATGGAGAGAGACAAGAGATGGAGAGAGAACAGAGAGATGGAGAGAGACACAGAGAGATGGAGAGAGACACAGAGAGATAGAGAGAGACACAGAGAGATGGAGAGAGACACAGAGAGATAGAGAGAACAGAGAGATGGAGAGAGAACAGAGAGATAGAGAGAGACAGAGAGAGATGGAGAGAGACAGAGAGAGATGGAGAGAGACACAGAGAGATGGAGAGAGACAGAGAGAGATAGAGAGAGAACAGAGAGATGGAAGAGACACAGAGAGATAGAGAGAGATACAGAGAGAGATGGAGAGAGACACAGAGAGATGGAGAGAGACACAGAGAGATGGAGAGAGACACAGAGAGATTGGAGAGAGACACAGAGAGATAGAGAGAGACACAGAGAGATGGAGAGAGACAGAGGGAGATGGAGAGAGACAGAGAGACTGGAGAGAGACACAGAAAGATGGAGAAAGACAGAGAGAGATGGAGAGAGACAGAGAGATGGAGAAAGACAGAGGGAGATGGAGAGAGACAGAGAGATGGAGAAAGACACAGAGAGATAGAGAAAGACAGACAGATATGGAGAGAGACACAGAGAGATGTAGAGAGACACAGAGAGAGAGAAAAGAGATAGAGAGAGAAGAGAGAGATGGAGAGAGATACAGAGAGATGGAGAGAGAGACAGAGAGAAGGAGAGAGACACAGAGAGATGGAGAGAGACACAGAGAGATAGAGAGAGACACAGAGAGATGGAGAGAGACACAGAGAGATGGAGAGAGACACAGGGAGACGGAGAGAGACACAGAGAGATGGAGAGAGACACAGAGAGATGGAGAGAGACAGAGAGATGGAGAAAGACAGAGGGAGATGGAGAGAGACAGAGAGATGGAGAGAGACACAGAGAGAGAGAAGACACAGAGAGATGGAGAAAGAGAAAGAGAGATGGAGAGAGACACAGAGAGATGGAGAAAGACAGAGAGAGATAGAGAGAGACAAGAGATGGAGAGAGACACAGAGAGAGAGAGAGAGACACAGAGAGATGGAGAGAGACAGAGAGAGATGGAGAGAGAACAGAGAGATAGAGAAAGACACAGAGAGATGGAGAGAGACACAGAGAGATGGAGAGAGACACAGAGAGATGGAGAAGACACAGAGAGATGGAGAGAGACACAGAGAGAAAGAGAAAGAATAGAGAGATGGAGAGAGACACAGAGAGATGGAGAGAGAACAGAGAGATGGAGAGAGACACAGAGAGAGATAAGAGAGACACAGAGAGATGGAGAGAGAACAGAGAGATGGAGAGAGACAGAGAGAGATGGAGAGAGAACAGAGAGATGGAGAGAGACACAGAGAGATGGAGAGAGAAAGAGAGATAGAGGAGACACATCTTAAGATGGAGAGAGACACAGAGAGATGGAGAAAAACAGAGAGATGGAGAGAGACACAGAGAGAAAGAGAAAGACAAGAGAGATGGAGAGAGAAACAAAGATGGAAGAGAAAAAAAGATGGAGAGAGACAGAGAGATGGAGAGAGAACAGAGAGATAGAGAGAGAGACAGAAGATGGAGAGAGAACAGAGAGATGGAGAGAGACACAGAGAGATGGAGAGAGACAGAGAGAGATGGAGAGAGACACAGAGAGATGGAGAGAGACACAGAGAGATGGAGAGAGACACAGAGAGATGGAGAGAGAACAGAGAGATGGAGAGAGACACAGAGAGATTGAGAGAGACACAGAGAGATGGAGAGAGACACAGAGAGATGGAAAGAGACACAGAGAGATGGAGAGAGACAGAGAGAGATGGAGAGAGACAGAGAGATGGAGAGAGACACAGAGAGATGGAGAGAAAGGAGAGAGAAGAGATAGATAGAGAGAGACAAAGAGAGATGGAGAGAGACACAGAGAGATGGAGAGAGACACAAAGAGATAGAGAGAGAAGAGAGAGATGGAGAGAGACACAGAGAGATAAAGAAAGACAGAGAGATGAGAGAGACAAAAGAGACAGAGAGATGGAGAGACACAGAGAAAGAAGAGAAAGACAACAGAGATGGAGAGAGACACAGAGAGATGGAGAGAGACACAGAGAGATGGAGAGAGAGAGAGAGAGATGGAGAGAGACACATCAGAAAGAGAAAGACACAGAGAGATAGAGAGAGACAAGAGAGATGGAGAGAGACACAGAGAGAAAGAGAAAGACACAGAGAGATGGGAGAGAGACACAGAGAGATGGAGAGAGACACAGAGAGAAAGAGAAAGACATAGAGAGATGGAGAGAGACAGAAAGATGGAGAGAGACACAGAGAGATGGAGAGAGACAGAGAGAGATTTGGAGAGAGACACAGAAAGAGAAGAGAGAGACACATAGAGAGATGAGAGAGACATCAGAGAGATGGAGAGAGACACAGAGAGATGGAGAGAGACACAGAGAGATGGAGAGAGACAGAGAGAGATGGAGAGAGACACAGAGAGATGGAGAGAGAAAAGAGAGATGGAGAGAGACAGAGAGATGGAGAGAGACAAGAGAGATGGAGAGAGACAAGAGAGATGGAGAGAGACACATTTAGATGGAGAGAGACACAGAGAGATGGAGAAAGACAAGAGAGATGGAGAGAGACACAGAGAAAGAGAAAGAATAGAGAGATGGAGAGAGAAACAGAGAGATGGAGAGAGACACAAAAGATGGAGAGAGACAGAGAGATGGAGAGAGACAGAGAGAGATAGAGAGAGACAGAGAGATGTAGAGAGACAAATGGAGATGGAGAGAGACAAGAGAGATGGAGAGAGACACAAAGAGATGGAGAGAGACACAGAGAGATGGAGAGAGACACAGAGAGATGGAGAGAGACACAGAGAGATGGAGAGAGACAGAGAGAGATGGAGAGAGACAAGAGAGATGGAGAGAGACAGAGAGAGAAAGAGAGACATAGAGAGATGGAGGAGAAGAGAGAGATGGAGAGAGACACAGAGAGATGGAGAGAGACAGAAAAGATGAGAGAGACAAAGAGATGGAGAGAGACAGAGAGAGATGGAGAGAGACACAGAGAGATGGAGAGAGAAACAGAGAGAGAGAAAAGAACAGAGAGAGGAGAGAGAAAGAGAGATGGAGAGAGACACACAGAGAAAGGAGAGAGAATAAGAGATGGAGGAGACACAGAAGATGGAGAGAGTTGAGAGAGAATAGAGAGATAGAGAAAGACAAGAGATGAGAGAGAACATAGAGAGATGGAGAGTCACACAGAAAGACAGAGAAAAAGAAAAAGAGAGACAGAGAGATGGAGAGAGAACAGAGAGATGGAGAGAGACACAGAGAGACTGGAGAGAGACAAAGAGAGATGGAGAGAGAGACATACAGAGAGAAGAAAGAATAGAGATAGAGAGAGACACAGAGAGATGGAGAGAGACTACAGAGAGAAAGAGAAAGACACAGAGAGATGGAGAGAGACACAGAGAGAAAGAGAAAGAACAGAGAGATGGAGAGAGACAGAGAGAGATGGAGAGAGACACAAAGAGATGGAGAGAGACAGAGAGAGATGAGAGAGACAAGAGAGATGGAGAGAGACACAGAGAGATGGAGAGAGAACAGAGAGATGGAGAGAGACACAGAGAGAGGAGAGAGATAGAGAGAGATGGAGAGAGACACAGAGAGATGGAGAGAGACAGAAAGATGGAGAGAGAAGAGAGAGATAGAGAAAGAAAAGAGAGATGGAGAGAGACAGAAAGATGAGAAAGAAAGAGAGATGGAGAGAGACACAGAGAGATGGAGAGAGACACAGAGAGATGAGAGAGACACAGAGAGAAGAGAGAGACAAGAGAGATGGAGAGAGATACAGAGAGATGGAGAGAGAACACAAGATGAGAGAGAGACACAGAGAGATGGAGAGAGAACAGAGAGATGGAGAGAGACACAGAGAGATGAGAGAGAGACACAGAGAGATGGAGAGAGACAGAGAGAGATGGAGAGAGAAGCACAGAGAGATGGAGAGAGATAAGACAAGAGATGGAGAGAGAAAAAGATGAGAGAGACACAGAGAGATGGAGTAAGACACAGAGAGATGGAGAGAGACACAGAGAAAGAGAAAGACATAGAGAGATGGAGAGAGAAACAGAGAGATGGAGAGAGACACAAATAGATGGAGAGAGACAGAGAGATGGAGAGAGACACAGAGAGATAGAGAGAGACACAGAGAGATGTAGAGAGACACAGAGAGATGGAGAGAGACACAGAGAGATGGAGAGAGACACAGAGAGAGACACAAATAGATGGAGAGAGACACAGAGAGATGGAGAGAGACACAGAGAGATGGAGAGAGACACATAGAGATGGAGAGAGACACAGAGAGATGGAGAGAGACACAGAGAATGGAGAGAGACACAGAGAGATGGAGAGAGAAACAGAGAGATGGAGAGAGACACAGAGAGATGGAGAGAGACACAGAGAGATGGAGAGAGAGAATGAGAGATGAAAGAGAGATACAAGATAGAGAGAGACAAGAGAGATGGAGAGAGAACAGAGAGATGGAGAGAGACAAGAGAGATAGAGAGAGAAAGAGAAAGAGAGAGAGACAGAGAGATGGAGAGAGAACAGAGAGATGAGAGAGAAGAGGAGATTGAGAGAGACACAGAGAGATGAGGAGAGACACAGAGAGATGGAGAGAGACACAAGAGATGGAGAGAGAGACAGAGAGATGGAGAAGAACAGAGAGAAAGAGAAAGACAGAGAGAGATGGAGAGAGACACAGAGAGATGGAGAGAGACACAAACAGAGAGAAGAGAGAAAGAATAGAGAGATGGAGAGAGACACAGAGAGAAGGGAGAGAAAAGAGATAGAAAGACAAGGGAGATGGAGAGAGACAAGAGATGGAGAGAGAAGAGAGAGATGGAGAAAGACAGAGAGAGATGAGAGAGACAGAGAGAGATGAGAGAGAAAGAACAGAGAGATGGAGAGAGACACAGAGAGATAGAGAGAGACAAGAAATGGAGAGAGACAAAAAAATGGAGAGAGACACAGAGAGATGGAGAGAGACAGAAGAGAGAAAGAGAGAGACAGAGAGATGGAGAGAGACAGAGAGATGGAGAGAGACAGAGAGAGATGGAGAGAGACAGAGAAGATGGAGAGAGACACAGAGAGATGGAGAGAGACACAGAGAGATGGAGAGAGACACAAGAGAGATGGAGAGAGACAGAGAGATGGAGAGAGAACAGAAGATGGAAGAGAGAGACAGAGAGATGAGAGAGACAGAGAGATGGAGAGAGACACAGAGAGATGGAGAGAGACACAGAGAGATGGAGAGAGACACAGAGAGATGGAGAGAGACACAAGAGAGATAAAGAGAACAGAAGATGGAGAGAGACAGAGAGAGATGGAGAGAGACACAGAGAAGATGAGAGAGACAGAAAGATGGAGAGAGACACAGAGAGATGGAGAGAGACACAGAGAGAGATGGAGAGAGACACAGAGAGATGGAGAGAGAACAGAGAGATGGAGAGAGACACAGAGAGATGGAGAGAGATACAGAGAGATAGAGAGAGACAGAGAGAGATGGAGAGAGACACAGAGAGATGGAGAGAGACAGGAGACGGAGAGAGAAACGAGAGAGAGAGAGAGAAAGAGAGATGGAGAGAGAACAGAGAGATGAAGAGAGACAAGAGATGAGAGAGACAGAGAGATGGGAGAGAGAGACAGAGAGATGGAGAGAGACAAGAGAGATGGAGAGAGACAAAGAGAGATGGAGAGAGACACAGAGAGAAAGAGAAAGAGACAGAGAGATGGAGAGAGACACAGAGAGATGGAGAGAGACACAGAGAGAAAGAGAAAGACAGAGAGAGATGGAGAGAGACACAGAGAGAAGGAGAGAGAACAGAGAGATGGAGAGAGACAAAGAGATGGAGAGAGACACAGAGAGATGAGAGAGAGAAAGAGAGATGGAGAGAGACAAGAGAGATGGAGAGAGAAAGAGAGATAGAGAGAGAAACAGAGAGATGGAGAGAGACACAGAGAGATGGAGAGAGACAGAGAGAAGAGAGAGACAGAGAGATAGAGAGAGAAGAGAGAGATGGAGAGAGACACAGAGAGATGTAAGAGACACAGAGAGATGGAGAGAGACACAGAGGAGATGGAGAGAGACAGAGAGAGATTGGGAGAGAGACACAGAGAGAGGGAGAGAGACACAGAGAGATGGAGAGAGACACAGAGAGATGGAGAGAGACACAGAGAGATGGAGAGAGACAAAGAGATGGGAGAGAGACACAAGAGATGGAGAGAGACACAGAGAGATGGAGAGAGAGACAGAGAAGATGGAGAGAGACATAGAGAGATGGAAGAGACAAACAAGAGAAGAAGGTGGAGAGAGACAGAGAGATGAGAGAGAGACAAAGAGAGATGGAGAGAGACACAGAGAGACTGGAGAGAGACAGAAAGAGATAGAGAGAGACACAGAGAGATGGAGAGAACAGAGAGAGTAAAGAAAGACAGAGAGAGAGAGAGAAAAGAGAAAGAGAGATGGAGAGAGACACAGAAAGACAGAGAAAGAAGAGAGAGATGGAGAGAGACAGAGAGATGGAGAGAGAACAGAGAGATGGAGAGAGACACGAGAGAGATGGGAGAGAGAGAAAGAGAGATGGAGAGAGAAACAGAAATGAGAGACAAGAAGAGACAAGAGAGATAGAGAGAGACACAAGAGATAAGAACAGAGAGATGGAGAGAGACAAGAGATGGAGAGAGAACAGAGAGATGAGAGAGACACAGAGAGAGAGAGAGACACAGAGAGATGGAGAGAGAAGGAAGATGGAGAGAGAACAGAAGATGGAGAGAGACACAGAGAGATGGAGAGAGACACAGAGAGAGAGAGAGACGACAAGAGATGAGAGAGAATAGAGAGATGGAGAGAGACACAGAGAGATGGAGAGAGACACAGAGAGAAAGAGAAAGACAAGAGAGATAGAGAAAGAGAGATGGAGAGAGACACAGAGAGATGGAGAGAGAAAGAGAGAGAGAGACAAGAGAGGAGAGAGACAGAGAGAGATGGAGAGAGACACAGAGAGATGGAGAGAGACACAGAGAGATGAGAGAGAGACACAGAAGATGGAGAGAGACACAGAGAGATGGAGAGAGAAAGAGGAGAGAATGAGAAAGAAAAAGAGATGGAGAGAGAACAAGAGATGGAGAGAGAATAGATGAAAGACAGAGAGATGGAGAGAGACACAGAGAGATAGAGAGAGAACAGAGAGAAGAGAGAACAGAGAGATGGAGAGAGACAGAGAGAGATGGAGAGAGACAAGAGAGATGGAGAGAGACACAGAGAGATGGAGAGAGAGACAGAGAGATGGAGAGAGACAAAGAGATGGAGAGAGACGAGAGATGGAGAGAGACAAGAGAGATGGAGAGAGACAGAGAGATGGAGAGAGAACAGAGAGATGGAGAGAGAACAGAGAGATGGAGAGAGACACAGAGAGATGGAGAGAGACACAGAGAGAAGAGAGAGAAAGAGAGATGAGAGAGACACAGAGAGATGGAGAGAGACACAGAGAGATGGAGAGAAAGAAGATGGAGAGAGACAGAAGACAAGAGAGACACAGAGAGATGGAGAGAGACACAGAGAGATGGAGAGAGACACAAGAGATGGAGAGAGACACAAGAGAGAGGAAAAGATGGAGAGAGACAAGAGAGAGGAGAGAGACACAGAGAGATGAAGAAGACAAGAGAGATGGAGAGAACAGAGAGATAGAGAAAGACAGAGAGAGATGGAGAGAGAACAGAGAGATGGAGAGAGAGACACAGAGAAGAGAGAGACAAGAGAGATGGAGAGAGAACAGAGAGATGGAGAGAGACACAGAAGATGGAGAGAGAAAAGAGAGATGAGAGAGACACAGAGAGAGATAGAGAGAGAAACAGAGAGATGGAGAGAGACAAAAGAGAGATGGAGAGAGACACAGAGAGAAGGAGAGAGACACAGAGAGATGGAGAGACACAAGAGATGGAGAGAGACACAGAGAGAAGGAGAGAGACATAGAGAGAGGAGAGAGAACAAAAGAGAAAGACAAAAGATGAGAAGAAAAGAGATGAGAGAGAACAGAAAGAGAGAGACAGAGAGAGATGGAGAGAGAGAAGAGAGATGGAGAGAGACAAGAGATAGAGAGACAGAGAGATGGAGAGAGAACAGAGAAGAAGAACAGAGAGATGGAGAGAGAGAGAGAAGAGAAGAGAGAGAGACAGAGAGAGATGGAAGAGACAGAGAGAGATAGAGAGAGAAGAGAGATGGAGAGAGACACAGAGAGATGGAGAGAGACACAAGAGATGGAGAGAGAGACAGAGAGAGATGGAGAGAGACAGAGAGATGGAGAGAGACACAGAGAGATGGAGAGAGAAAAGAGATGGAGAGAGACAGAGAGATGGAGAGAGAACAGAGAGATGGAGAGAGAAGAAGATGGAGAGAGAAAGAGAGATGGAGAGAGACAAAGAGAGAGAGAAACAGAGAGAGAGAGAGACAAGAGAGATGGAGAGAGACAAGAGAGATGGAGAGAGACAAGAGAGATGGAGAGAGAAAGATAGGAGAAGACCAGAGAGATAGAGAGAGAAAGAGAGATGGAGAGAGACACAGAAGTGGAGAGAGAACAGAGAGATGAGAGAGAAAGAGAGATGGAGAGAGACAGAAGATGGAGAAAGACAGAGGAGATGGAGAGAGACAGAGAGATGGAGAGAGACACAGAGAGATGGAGAGAGACAGAAGAGATGGAGAGAGACAAGAGAGATAGAGAGAGAGAGAGAGATAGAGAGAGAGACAGAGAACGGAGAGAGAAGAGAGAGAGACACAGAGAGAAGGAGAGAGACACAGAGAGATGGAGAGAGACACAGAGAGAAAGAGAAAGACAGAGAAGAGATGGAGAGAGACACAGAGAGATGGAGAGAGAGACAGAGAGATGGAGAGAGACACAGAGAGATGGAGAGAGACACAAGAGATGGAGAGAGACACAGAGAGATGGAGAGAGACAGAGAGAGATGGAGAGAGACACAGAGAGAGGAGAGAGAGACACAGAGAGATGGAGAGAGACACAGAGAGATGGAGAGAGACAGAGAGATGGAGAGAGACACAGAGAGACAGAGAGAGAAGAACAGAGAATGGAGAGAGAAAGAGAGAAGGAGAGAGAAGAGAGAGGAGAGAGACAAAAGGGAGAGATGGAGAGAGAAAGAGAGAGAGGAGAGAGAAAAAGATGGAGAGAGAAGAGAGAGAAGAGAGAGAAGAGAGATGGAGAGAGACACAGAGAGATGGAGAGAGATACAGAGAGATGGAGAGAGACACAGAGAGATGGAGAGAGACACAGAGAGATGGAGAGAGAGACAAGAGATGGAGAGAACAGAGAGAGATGGAGAGAGACACAGAGAGATGGAGAGAGAAAAGAGAGATGGAGAGTAGAGACAGAGATGGAGAGAGACACAGAGAGATAGAGAAAGACACAGAGAGAAGGAGAGAGACACAGAGAGATGGAGAGAGACACAGAGAGATGGAGAGAGACAAGAGAGATGGAGAGAGACACAGAGAGATGGAGAGAGAACAGAGAGATGGAGAGAGACAGAGAGATGGAGAGAGACACAGAGAGAGATGGAGAGAGACACAGAGAGATGGAGAGAGACACAGAGAGATGGAGAGAGAGAAGAGAGATGGAGAAAGAACAAGAGATGGAGAGAGACACAAGAGATGGAGAGAGAGAGAGAGAGACGGAGAGAGAGAAGAGAGATGGAGAGAGAGACAGAGAGATTGGAGAGAGACACAGAGAGATGGAGAGAGACAAAGAGAGAAGAGAGAGACAGAGAAGGAGAGAGAAGAGAGATGGAGAGAAACAGAGAGATGGAGAGAGACAAGAGAGAAAGAGAGAGAAGAGAGATGGAGAGAGACAAGAGAGATGGAGAGAGACACAGAAGATGGAAAAAGACACAGAGATGGAGAGAGACAGAGAGATGGAGAGAGACAGAGAGAGATGGAGAGAGACAGAGAGATGGAGAGAGACACAGAGAGATGGAGAGAGACACAGAGAGATGGAGAGAGAACAGAAGAGAGACAGAGAGATGGAGAGAGACACAGAGAGATGGAGAGAGACACAGAGAGATGGAGAGAGACACAGAGAGATGGAGAGAGAGACAGAGAGAGATGAGAGAGACAGAGAAGAGAGGGAGAGAGAAACAGAGAGATGGAGAGAGACAGAGAGATAGAGACACAGAGAGATGGAGAGAGACAGAGAGATGGAGAGAGACAAGAGAGATGGAGAGAGACACAGAGAGATGGAGAGAGACACAGAGAGATGGAGAGAGACACGAGAGATGGAGAGAGACACAGAGAGATGGAGAGAGACACAGAGAGATAGAGAGAGACAAGAGAGATGGAGAGAGACACAGAGAGATGGAGAAGAGGAGAGAGACACAGAGAGATGGAGAGAGACACAGAGAGACTGGAGAGAGACACAGAGAGATGGAGAGAGACACAGAGAGATGGAGAGAGACACAGAGAGATGGAGAGAGACACAGAGAGATGGAGAGAGACACAGAGAGATGGAGAGAGACACAGAGAGATGGAGAGAGACACAGAGAGATGGAGAGAGACAGAGAGATGGAGAAAGACAGAGGGAGATGGAGAGAGACAGAGAGATGGAGAGAGACAGAGAGAAGGAGAGAGACACAGAGAGATGGAGAGAGACACAGAGAGATAGAGAGAGACACAGAGAGATGGAGAGAGACACAGAGAGATGGAGAGAGACACAGGGAGACGGAGAGAGACACAGAGAGATGGAGAGAGACACAGAGAGATGAGAGAGACACAGAGAGATGGAGAGAGAAACAGAGAGATGGAGAGAGAGACAGAGAGATGGAGAGAGACACAGAGAGATGGAGAGAGACACAGAGAGATGAAGAGAGAGACACAGAGAGATGGAGAGAGACATAGAGAGATGGAGAGAGACAGAGAGATGGAGAGAGACACAGAGAGATGGAGAGAGACACAGAGAGATGGAGAGAGACACAGAGAGATGGAGAGAGACAGAGAGAGATGGAGAGAGACACAGAGAGATAGAGAGAGACACAGAGATGAGAGAGAGACACAGAGAGATGGAGAGAGACAGAAGAGATGGAGAGACACAGAGAGATGGAGAGAGACACAGAGATGGAGAGAGAACAGAGAGATGGAGAGAGAAGAGAGATGAGAGAGACAGAGAGATGGAGAGAGACACAGAGAGATGGAGAGAGACACAGAGAGATGGAGAGAGCACAGAGAGATTGAGAGAGACACAGAGAGATGGAGAGAGACACAGAGAGATGGAGAGAGACACAGAGAGATGGAGAGAGACACAGAGAGATGGAGAGAGAGACACAGAGAGATGGAGAGAGACACAGAGAGATGGAGAGAGACACAGAGAGATGGAGAGAGACACAGAGAGATTGAGAGAGATACAGAGATAGAGAGAGACACAGAGAGATGGAGAGAGACACAGAGAGATGAAGAGACACAGGGAGATTGAGAGAGACACAGAGAGATGGTGAGAGACACAGAGAGATGGAGAGAGACACAGAGAGATGGAGAGAGACAAAGAGAGATGAGAGAGAGACAGAGAGAAAGAGAGAGACACAGAGAGATGGAGAGAGACAGAGAGATGAGAGAGACAAGAGAGATAGAGAGAGACACAGAGAGATGGAGAGAGACACAGAGAGATGGAGAGAGACACAGAGAGATGGAGAGAGAGACACAGAGAGATGGAGAGAGACAGAGAGAGAGACAGAGAGAGATAGAGAGAGATAGAGAGAGACAAGAGATAGAGAGAGACACAGAGAGATAGAGAGAGACACAGAGAGATGGAGAGAGACACAGAGAGATGGAGAGAGACAGAGAGATAGAGAGAGACACAGAGAGATGGAGAGAGACACAGAGAGATGGAGAGAGACACAGAGAGATGAAGAGACACAGGGAGATGGAGAGAGACAGAGAGAGAGAGACAGAGAGATGGAGAGAGACACAGAAAGATGGAGAGAGACACAGAGAGATGGAGAGAGACACAGAGAGACTGAGAGAGAGACACAGAGAGATGGAGAGAGACACAGAGAGATGGAGAGAGACACAGAGAGATGGAGAGAGACAAGAGAGATGGAGAGAGACACAGAGAGATGGAGAGAGACACAGAGAGATGGAGAGAGAACAGAGAGATGGAGAGAGAACAGAGAGATGAGAGAGAGAGAGAGACAAGAGATAAGAGAGAGACAAGAGAAGAAGAGAGACACAGAGAGATGTAGAGAGACACAGAGAGATGGAGAGAGACACAGAGAGATGGAGAGAGACTCAGAGATGGAGAGAGACACAGAGAGATGGAGAGAGACACAGAGAGATGGAGAGAGACACAGAGAGGTGGAGAGAGACAGAGAGAGATAGAGAGAGACACAGAGAGATGGAGAGAGACACAGAGAGAGACACAAATAGATGGAGAGAGACACGGAGAGATGGAGAGAGACACAGAGAGATGGAGAGAGACACAGAGAGATGAGAGAGACACATAGAGAGATGAGAGAGACATAGAGAGATGGAGAGAGACACAGAGAGATGGAGAGAGACACACAGAGAAAGAGAAAGACATAGAGAGATGGAGAGAGACACAGAAAGATGGAGAGAGACACAGATAGATGGAGAGAGACACAGAGAGATGGAGAGAGACACAGAGAGATAGAGAGAGACACAGAGAGATGGAGAGAGACACAGAGAGATGGAGAGAGACACAGAGAGATGGAGAGAGACACAGAGAGATGGAGAGAGACACAGAGAGATGGAGAGACACAGGGAGATGGAGAGAGACACAGAGAGATGGAGAGAGACACAGAGAGGTGGAGAGAGACAGAGAGATGGAGAAAGACACAGGGAGATGGAGAGAGACAGAGAGATGGAGAGAGACACAGAGAGAGGAGAGAGACAAGGGATGAGAGAGACAGAGAGATGGAGAGAGACACAGAGAGATGGAGAGAGACACGAGAAGAGAGAATGAGAGAGACACAGAGAGATGGAGAGAGAGACAGAGAGATGGAGAGAGACAGAGAGAAGGAGAGAGACACAGAGAGATGGAGAGAGACACAGAGAGATGGAGAGAGACACAGAGAGATGGAGAGAGACACAAGAAGATGGAGAGAGACAAGAGAGATGGAGAGACATAGAGAGATGGAGAGAGACACAGAGAGATGGAGAGAGACAGAGAGATGGAGAAAGACAAAGGGAGATGGAGAGAGACAGAGAGATGGAGAGAGACACAGAGAGATGGAGAGAGACACAGAGAGAGATGGAGAGAGACAGAGAGATGGAAAGAGACACAGAGAGATAGAGAAAGACACAGAGAGATGGAGAGAGACACAGAGTGATGGAGAGAGACACAGGGAGATGGAGAAAGACACAGAGAGATGGAGAGAGACAGAGAGAGATCGAGAGAGACACAGATACACAGAGATGGAGAGAGACACAGAGAGATGGAGAGAGACACAGAGCGATGGAGAGAGACAGAGAGATGGAGAGAGACACAGAAAGATGGAGAAAGACAGAAGGAGATGGAGAGAGACAGAGAGATAGAGAAAGACAGAGGGAGATGGAGAGAGACAGAGAGATGGAGAGAGACACAGAGAGATAGAGAAAGACACAGAGAGATGGAGAGAGACACAGAGAGATGGAGAGAGACACAGAGAGATGGAAAAAGACAGAGGGAGATGGAGAGAGACAGAGAGATGGAGAAAGACAGAGGGAGATGGAGAGAGACAGAGAGATGGAGAGAGACACAGAGTGATAGAGAGAGACACAGAAAGATAGAAAAAGACAGAGTGATGGAGAGAGACACAGAGAGATGGAGAGAGACACAGAGAGATGGAGAGAGACACAGAGAGATAGAAAAAGACAGAGAGAGATCGAGAGAGACACAGATACACAGAGATGGAGAGAGACACAGAGAGATAGAGAAAGACAGAGAGAGATGGAGAGAGACACAGAGAGATGGAGAGATACAGAGAGATGTAAAGAGAGAAACAGAGAGATGGAGAGAGACACAGCGAGATGGAGAGAGACACAGAGAGATGGAGAGAGACAGGGAGAAAGAGAAAGACAGAGAGAGATGGACAGAGATGGGGAGAGACACAGAGAGATGGAGAGAGACACAGATAGATGGAGAGAGACACAGAGAGATGGAGAGAGACACAGAGAGATGGAGAGAGACACAGAGAGATGGAGAGAGACACAGAGAGATGGAGAGAGACACAGAGAGATGGAGAGAGACACAGAGAGATGGAGAGAGACACAGAGAGGTGGAGAGAGACACAGAGAGATGGAAAAAGACAGAGGGAGATGGAGAGAGACAGAGAGATGGAGAGAGACAGAGAGATGGAGAGAGACACAGAGAGATTGAGAGAGACACAGAGAGATAGAGAGAGACACAGAAAGATAGAGAGAGACACAGAGAGATGGAGAGAGACACAGAGAGATGGAGAGAGACACAGAGAGATGGAGAGAGACAGAGAGAGATGGAGAGAGACACAGTACAGAGATGGAGAGAGACACAGAGAGATGGAGAGAGACACAGAGAGATGGAGAGAGACACAGAGAGATGGAGAGAGACAGAGAGATGGAGAGAGACACAGAGAGATGGAGAGAGACACAGAGAGATGGAGAGAGACACAGAGAGATGGAGAGAGACACAGAGAGATGGAGAGAGACACAGAGAGATGGAGAGAGACACAGAGAGATGGAGAGAGACACAGAGAGATGGAGAGAGACACAAGAGAGATGGAGAAAGACAGAGGAGATGGAGAGAGACAGAGAGATGGAGAAAGACAGAGAGAGATGGAGAGAGACAGAGAGATGAGAGAGAGACACAGAGAGATAGAGAAAGACACAGAGAGATGGAGAGAGACAGAGAGAGATGGAGAGAGAGACACAGAGAGATGGAAAGACAGAGAGAGATGGAGAGAGACAGAGAGATGGAGAAGGAGACAGAGGGAGATGGAGAGAGACAGAGAGATGGAGAGAGACACAGAGTGATAGAGAGAGACAGAGAGATGAGAAAGAGACAGAGTGATGGAGAGAGACACAGAGAGATGGAGAGAGACACAGAGAGATGGAGAGAGACACAGAGAGATAGAGAAAGACAGAGAGAGATCGAGAGAGACACAGATACACAGAGATGGAGAGAGACACAGAGAGATAGAGAAAGACAGAGAGAGATGGAGAGAGACACAGAGAGATGGAGAGATACAGAGAGATGTAAAGAGAGAAACAGGGAGATTGAGAGAAACACAGCGAGATGGAGAGAGACACAGAGAGATGGAGAGAGACACAGAGAGAAGAGAGAGACAGAGAGATGGACAGAGATGGAGAGACACAGAGAGATGGAGAGAGACACAGATAGATGGAGAGAGACACAGAGAGATGGAGAGAGACACAGAGAGATGGAGAGAGAACAGAGAGATGGAGAGAGACACAGAGAGATGGAGAGAGACACAGAGAGATGGAGAGAGACACAGAGAGATGGAAAGAGACACAGAGAGAGAGAGAGAGACAGAGAGATGGAGAGAAACAGAGAGATAGAGAGAAATTCAGAGAGATGGATAGAGAAACAGAGAGATGGAGAGAGACACAGATAGATGGAGAGAGACAGAGAGAAAAGAAAGACAGAAAGAGATGGACAGAGATGGAGAGAGACAAAGAGAGATGGAGAGAGACACAGAGAGATGGAGAGAGACACAGATAGATGGAGAGAGACAGAGATGGAGAGAGACACAGAGAGATGGAGAGAGACACAGAGAGATGGTGAGAGACACAGAGAGATGGAGAGAGACACAGAGATGGAGAGAGACACAGATAGATGGAGAGAGACAGATAGAGATGGAAAGAGACACAAAGAGATGGAGAGAGACACAGAGAGATGAGAGAGAGACACAGAGATGGAGAGAGACACAGAGAGATGGAGAGAGACACAGAGAGATGGAGAGAGACACAGAGAGATTGGAGAGAGACACAGAGAGATGGAGAGAGACACAGAGAGATGGAGAGAGACACAGAGATGGAGAGAGACACAGATAGATGGAGAGAGACAGATAGAGATGGAAAGAGACACAAAGAGATGGAGAGAGACACAGAGAGATGGAGAGAGACACAGATAGAGATGGAAAGAGACACAAAAGAGATGGTGAGAGACACAAAGAGAGGGGAGAGATACACAGAGAGATGGAGAGAGACACAAAGAGATAGAGAGAGACGCAGAGAGATGGAGAGAGACACAGAGAGATGGAGAGAGACACAGAGAGATGGAAAAGACAGCTGGAGATGGAGAGAGACAGAGTGATGGAGAAAGACAGAGGGAGATGGAGAGAGACAGAGAGATGGAGAGAGACACAGAGAGATTGAGAGAGACACAGAGAGATAGAGAGAGACACAAAAAGATAGAAAAAGACAGAGTGATGGAGAGAAAACACAGGAGATGGAGAGAGACACAGAGAGATGGAGAGAGACACAGAGAGATAGAGAAAGACAGAGAGAGATCGAGAGAGACACAGATACACAGAGATGGGAGAGAGACACAGAGAGATAGAGAAAGACAGAGAGAGGTGGAGAGAGACACAGAGAGATGGAGAGAGACAGAGAGATGTAAAGAGAGAAACAGAGAGATTGAGAGAAACACAGCGAGATGGAGAGAGACACAGAGAGATGGAGAGAGACACAGAGAGATGGAGAGAGACACAGAGAGATGGAGAGAGACAGAAAGATAGAGAAAGACAGAGAAAGATGGAGAGAGACACAGAGAGATGGAGAGAGACAGAGAGATAGAGAAAGACACAGATAGATGGAGAGAGACACAGAGAGATGGAGAGAGACACAGAGAGATGGAGAGAGACACAGAGAGATGGTGAGAGACACAGAGAGATGGAAAGAGACACAGACAGATGGAGAGAGAAACAGAGAGATGGAGAGAGACACAGATAGATGGAGAGAGAGAGAAAGAGAAAGACAGAAAGAGATGGACAGAGATGGAGAGAGACAAAGATAGATGTAGAGAGACATGGAGAGAGACACAGAGAGATGGAGAGAGACACAGAGATGGAGAGAGACACAGAGAGATGGAGAGAGACACAGAGAGATGGTGAGAGACACAGAGAGATGGAGAGAGACACAGAGATGGAGAGAGACACAGATAGATGGAGAGAGACAGATAGAGATGGAAAGAGACACAAAGAGATGGAGAGAGACACAGAGAGATGGAGAGAGACAGGGAGAAAGAGAAAGACAGAGAGAGATGGACAGAGATGGGGAGAGACACAGAGAGATGGAGAGAGACACAGATAGATGGAGAGAGACACAGAGAGATGGAGAGAGACACAGAGAGATGGAGAGAGACACAGAGAGATGGTGAGAGACACAGAGAGATGGAGAGAGACACAGAGAGATGGAGAGAGACACAGAGAGATGGAAAGAGACACAGAGAGATGGAGAGAGACAGAGAGATGGAGAGAAACAGAGAGATAGAGAGAAATTCAGAGAGATGGATAGAGAAACAGAGAGATGGAGAGAGACACAGATAGATGGAGAGAGACAGAGAGAAAGAGAAAGACAGAAAGAGATGGACAGAGATGGAGAGAGACAAAGATAGATGTAGAGAGACACAGAGAGATGGAGAGAGACACAGATAGATGGAGAGAGACACAGAGATGGAGAGAGACACAGAGAGATGGAGAGAGACACAGAGAGATGGTGAGAGACACAAAGAGATGGAGAGAGACACAGAGATGGAGAGAGACACAGATAGATGGAGAGAGACAGATAGAGATGGAAAGAGACACAAAGAGATGGAGAGAGACACAGAGAGATGGAGAGAGACACAGAGATGGAGAGAGACACAGAGAGATGGAGAGAGACACAGAGAGATGGAGAGAGACACAGAGAGATTGAGAGAGACACAGAGAGATGGTGAGAGACACAGAGAGATGGAGAGAGACACAGAGATGGAGAGAGACACAGATAGATGGAGAGAGACAGATAGAGATGGAAAGAGACACAAAGAGATGGAGAGAGACACAGAGAGATGGAGAGAGACACAGATAGAGATGGAAAGAGACACAAAGAGATGGTGAGAGACACAGAGAGAGGGAGAGATACACAGAGAGATGGAGAGAGACACAAAGAGATAGAGAGAGACGCAGAGAGATGGAGAGAGACACAGAGAGATGGAGAGAGACACAGAGAGATGGAAAAAGACAGCGGGAGATGGAGAGAGACAGAGTGATGGAGAAAGACAGAGGGAGATGGAGAGAGACAGAGAGATGGAGAGAGACACAGAGAGATTGAGAGAGACACAGAGAGATAGAGAGAGACACAGAAAGATAGAAAAAGACAGAGTGATGGAGAGAAACACAGGGAGATGGAGAGAGACACAGAGAGATGGAGAGAGACACAGAGAGATAGAGAAAGACAGAGAGAGATCGAGAGAGACACAGATACACAGAGATGGAGAGAGACACAGAGAGATAGAGAAAGACAGAGAGAGGTGGAGAGAGACACAGAGAGATGGAGAGAGACAGAGAGATGTAAAGAGAGAAACAGAGAGATTGAGAGAAACACAGCGAGATGGAGAGAGACACAGAGAGATGGAGAGAGACACAGAGAGATGGAGAGAGACACAGAGAGATGGAGAGAGACAGAGAGATAGAGAAAGACAGAGAAAGATGGAGAGAGACACAGAGAGATGGAGAGAGACAGAGAGATAGAGAAAGACACAGATAGATGGAGAGAGACACAGAGAGATGGAGAGAGACACAGAGAGATGGAGAGAGACACAGAGAGATGGTGAGAGACACAGAGAGATGGAAAGAGACACAGAGAGATGGAGAGAGAAACAGAGAGATGGAGAGAGACACAGATAGATGGAGAGAGAGAGAGAAAGAGAAAGACAGAAAGAGATGGACAGAGATGGAGAGAGACAAAGATAGATGTAGAGAGACACAGAGAGATGGAGAGAGACACAGAGAGATGGAGAGAGACACAGAGATGGAGAGAGACACAGAGAGATGGAGAGAGACACAGAGAGATGGTGAGAGACACAGAGAGATGGAGAGAGACACAGAGATGGAGAGAGACACAGATAGATGGAGAGAGACAGATAGAGATGGAAAGAGACACAAAGAGATGGAGAGAGACACAGAGAGATGGAGAGAGACACAGAGATGGAGAGAGACACAGAGAGATGGAGAGAGACACAGAGAGATGGAGAGAGACACAGAGAGATTGAGAGAGACACAGAGAGATGGTGAGAGACACAGAGAGATTGAGAGACACACAGAGAGATGGAAAGAGACACAGAGAGATGGAGAGATACACAGAGAGATGGAGAGAGACACAAAGAGATAGAGAGAGACGCAGAGAGATGGAGAGAGACACAGAGAGATGGAGAGAGACACAGAGAGATGGTGAGAGACACAGAGAGATGGAGAGAGACACAAAGAGATGGAGAGGGACACAAAGAGATAGAGAGAGACGCAGAGAGATGGTGAGAGACACAGAGAGATGGAGAGAGACACAGAGAGATGGAGAGATACACAGAGAGATGGAGAGAGACACAAAGAGATAGAGAGAGACGCAGAGAGATGGAGAGAGACACAGAGAGATGGAGAGAGACACAGAGAGATGGAAAAAGACAGAGGAAGATGGAGAGAGACAGAGAGATGGAGAAAGACAGAGGGAGATGGAGAGAGACAGAGAGATGGAGAGAGACACAGAGAGATTGAGAGAGACACAGAGAGATAGAGAG
Source organism: Coregonus clupeaformis (assembly GCF_020615455.1). Lineage (NCBI taxonomy): Eukaryota > Metazoa > Chordata > Actinopteri > Salmoniformes > Salmonidae > Coregonus > Coregonus clupeaformis. Next base: position 135,649 of record NW_025534135.1, read on the forward strand.
AGACACAGAAAGATAGAAAAAGACAGAGTGATGGAGAGAGACACAGGGAGATGGAGAGAGACAGAGAGATGGAGAGAAACACAGAGAGATAGAGAAAGACAGAGAGAGATCGAGAGAGACACAGATACACAGAGATGGAGAGAGACACAGAGAGATAGAGAAAGACAGAGAGAGGTGGAGAGAGACACAGAGAGATGGAGAGAGACAGAGAGATGGAAAGAGAGAAACAGAGAGATTGAGAGAAACACAGCGAGATGGAGAGAGACACAGAGAGATGGAGAGAGAAACAGATAGATGGAGAGAGACAGAGAGATGGAGAGAGACACAGATAGATGGAGAGAGACACAGAGAGATGGAGAGAGACAGAGAGATAGAGAAAGACAGAGAGAGATGGAGAGAGACACAGAGAGATGGAGAGAGACAGAGAGATAGAGAAAGACACAGATAGATGGAGAGAGACACAGAGAGATGGAGAGAGACACAGAGAGATGGTGAGAGACACAGACAGAGAGATGGAAAGAGGCACAGAGAGATGGAGAGAGACACAGAGAGATGGAAAGAGACACAGAGAGATGGAGAGAGAGACATTGAGAGATGGAGAGAGACAGAGAGATGGACAGAAACAGAGAGATAGAGAGAAATTCAGAGAGATGGAGAGAGACACAGAGAGATGGAGAGAGACACAGATAGATGGAGAGAGACAGAGAGAAAGAGAAAGACAGAAAGAGATGGACAGAGATGGGGAGAGACACAGAGAGATGGAGAGAGACACAGATAGATGGAGAGAGACACAGATAGATGTAGAGAGACACAGAGAGATGGAGAGAGACACAGAGAGATGGAGAGAGACACAGAGAGATGGAGAGAGACACAGAGAGATGGAGAGAGACACAGAGAGATGGTGAGAGACACAGAGAGATGGAGAGAGACACAGAGATGGAGAGAGACACAGATAGAACGAGAGAGACACAGAGAGATGGTGAGAGACACAGAGAGATGGAGAGAGACACAGAGATGGAGAGAGACACAGATAGATGGAGAGAGACACATAGAGATGGAAAGACACAAAGAGATGGAGAGATACAGAGAGATGGAGAGAGACATAGAGAAATGGAGAGAGACACAGAGATGGAGAGGGACACAGAGAGGTGGAGAGAGACACAGAGAGATGGAGAGAGACACAGAGAGATTGAGAGAGACACAGAGAGATGGTGAGAGACACAGAGAGATTGAGAGAGACACAGAGAGATGGTGAGAGACACAGAGAGATGGAGAGAGACACAGAGATGGAGAGAGACACAGAGAGATGGAGAGATACACAGAGAGATGGAGAGAGACACAAAGAGATAGAGAGAGACGCAGAGAGATGGAGAGAGACAGAGAGATAGAGAAAGACAGAGAGATGAGAGAGACAAAGAGAGACATAGAGAGATGGAGAGACACACAGAAAGACAGAGAAAGACAGACAGAGATAGAGATAGACAGAGAGATGGAGAGAGACACAGAGAGATGGAGAGAGACACAGAGAGATGGAGAGAGAGAAAGAGAGATGGAGAGAGACACATACAGAAAGAGAAAGACATAGAGAGATTGAGAGAGACACAGAGAGATGGAGAGAGACACAGAGAGATGGAGAGAGAGAAAGAGAGATGGAGAGAGACACATACAGAAAGAGAAAGACATAGAGAGATTGAGAGAGACACAGAAAGATGGAGAGAGACACAGAAAGAAAGATAAAGACATAGAGAGATGAGAGAGACATAGATAGATGGAGAGAGACACAGATAGATGGAGAGAGACACAGAGAGATGGAGAGAGACACAGAGAGATGGAGAGACACACATAGATATGTAGAAAGACACAGAGAGATGGAGAGAGACACAGAGAGATGGAGAGACACACAGAGAGATGGAGAGAGACACAGAGAGATGGAGAGAGACACAGAGAGATTTAGAGAGACACAGTGAGATGGAGAGAGTCACAGAGAGATGGAGAGAGACACAGAGAGATGGAGAGAGACACAGGGAGATGGAGAGAGACACAGGGAGATGGAGAGAGACACAGAGAGATAGAGAGAGACACAAATAGATGGAGAGAGACACAGAGAGATGGAGAGAGACACAGATATATGGAGAGAGACACAGAGATATGGAGAGAGAGACAGAGAGATGGAGAGAGACAGAGAGAGATGGAGAGAGACACAGAGAGATGGAGAGAGAAACATTTAGATGGAGAGAGACACAGACAGATGGAGAGAGACACAGAGAGATGGAGAGAGACAAATTTAGATGGTGAGAGACACAGAGAGATGGAGAGAGACACAGAGATGGAGAGAGACACAGAGAGATGGAGAGATACACAGAGAGATGGAGAGAGACACAAAGAGATAGAGAGAGACGCAGAGAGATGGAGAGAGACAGAGAGATAGAGAAAGACAGAGAGATGAGAGAGACAAAGAGAGACATAGAGAGATGGAGAGACACACAGAAAGACTGAGAAAGACAGACAGAGATAGAGATAGACAGAGAGATGGAGAGAGACACAGAGAGATGGAGAGAGACACAGAGAGATGGAGAGAGAGAAAGAGAGATGGAAAGAGACACATACAGAAAGAGAAAGACATAGAGAGATTGAGAGAGACACAGAGAGATGGAGAGAGAGACACAGAGAGATGGAGAGAGAGAAAGAGAGATGGAGAGAGACACATACAGAAAGAGAAAGACATAGAGAGATTGAGAGAGACACAGAAAGATGGAGAGAGACACAGAAAGAAAGATAAAGACATAGAGAGATGAGAGAGACATAGATAGATGGAGAGAGACACAGATAGATGGAGAGAGACACAGAGAGATGGAGAGAGACACAGAGAGATGGAGAGACACACATAGATATGTAGAGAGACACAGAGAGATGGAGAGAGACACAGAGAGATGGAGAGACACACAGAGAGATGGAGAGAGACACAGAGAGATGGAGAGAGACACAGAGAGATTTAGAGAGACACAGTGAGATGGAGAGAGTCACAGAGAGATGGAGAGAGACACAGAGAGATGGAGAGAGACACAGGGAGATGGAGAGAGACACAGGGAGATGGAGAGTGACACAGAGAGATAGAGAGAGACACAAATAGATGGAGAGAGACACAGAGAGATGGAGAGAGACACAGATATATGGAGAGAGACACAGAGATATGGAGAGAGAGACAGAGAGATGGAGAGAGACAGAGAGAGATGGAGAGAGACACAGAGAGATGGAGAGAGAAACATTTAGATGGAGAGAGACACAGAGAGATGGAGAGAGACACAGAGAGATGGAGAGAGACAAATTTAGATGGAAAGAGACACAGAGAGATGGAGTAAGACACAGAGAGATGGAGAGAGAGACACAGAGATGGAGAGAGACACACAGAGAAAGAGAAAGACAGAGAGATGGAGAGAGACACAGAGAGATGGAGAGAGACACAAATAGATGGAGAGAGACACAGAGAGATGGAGAGAGACACAGAGAGATGGAGAGAGACACAGAGAGATGGAGAGAGACACAGAGAGATGGAGAGAGACACAGAGAGATGGAGAGAGACACAGAGAGATGGAGAGACACACATAGATATGTAGAGAGACACAGAGAGATGGAGAGAGACACAGAGAGATGGAGAGACACACAGAGAGATGGAGAGAGACACAGAGAGATGGAGAGAGACACAGAGAGATTTAGAGAGACACAGTGAGATGGAGAGAGTCACAGAGAGATGGAGAGAGAGACAGAGAGATGGAGAGAGACACAGGGAGATGGAGAGAGACACAGAGAGATGGAGAGAGACACAGAGAGATGGAGAGAGACACAAATAGATGGAGAGAGACACAGAGAGATGGAGAGAGACACAGAGAGATGGAGAGAGACACAGAGAGATGGAGAGAGACACAAATAGATGGAGAGAGACACAGATATATGGAGAGAGACACAGAGATATGGAGAGAGAGACAGAGAGATGGAGAGAGACACAGAGAGATGGAGAGAGACACATTTAGATGGAGAGAGACACAGAGAGATGGAGAGAGACACATTTAGATGGAGAGAGACACAGAGAGATGGAGAGAGACACAGAGAGATGGAGAGAGACAAATTTAGATGGAAAGAGACACAGAGAGATGGAGTAAGACACAGAGAGATGGAGAGAGAGACACAGAGATGGAGAGAGACACACAGAGAAAGAGAAAGACAGAGAAATGGAGAGAGACACAGAGAGATGGAGAGAGACACAAATAGATGGAGAGAGACACAGAGAGATGGAGAGAGACACAGAGAGATGGAGAGAGACACAGAGAGATGGAGAGAGACACAGAGAGATGGAGAGAGACACATTTAGATGGAGAGAGACACAGAGAGATGGAGAGAGACACAGAGAGATGGAGAGAGACAAATTTAGATGGAAAGAGACACAGAGAGATGGAGTAAGACACAGAGAGATGGAGAGAGAGACACAGAGATGGAGAGAGACACACAGAGAAAGAGAAAGACAGAGAGATGGAGAGAGACACAGAGAGATGGAGAGAGACACAAATAGATGGAGAGAGACACAGAGAGATGGAGAGAGACACAGAGAGATGGAGAGAGACACAGAGAGATGGAGAGAGACACAGAGAGACATAGAGAGATGGAGAGAGACACAAAGAGATGGAGAGAGACACAGAGAGATGGAGAGAGACACAGAGAGATGGAAAGAGACACAAAGAGATGGAGAGAGACACAGAGAGATGGAGAGAGACACAGATAGATGGAGAGAGACATAGAGAGATGGCGAGAGACACAGAGAGAAAGAGAAAGACATAGAGAGATGGAGAGAGACACAGAGAGATTTTATTTTTATTTTTTTTATTTCACCTTTATTTAACCAGGTAAACCAGTTGACAACAAGTTCTCATTTACAACTGCGACCTGGCCAAGATAAAGCAAAGCAGTGCGATAAAAACAACAACACAGAGTTACATATGGGGTAAAACAAAACAAAGTCAAAAATACAACAGAAATACATATAATATACAGTGTGCAAATTTAGCAAGTTATGGAGGTAAGGCAATAAAATAGGCTATAGAGCAAAATAATTAAAATTAGTATTAACACTGGAATGATAGATGTGCAAGAGATGATGTGCAAATAGAGATACTGGGGTACAAATGAGCAAAATAAATAACAATATAGGGATGAGGTAGTTGGGCGGGCTAATTTCAGATGGGCTGTGTACAGGTGCAGTGATCGGTAAGGTGCTCTGACAACTGATGCTTAAAGTTAGTGAGGGAGATAAGTGTCTCCAGCTTCAGAGATTTTTGCAATTTGTTCCAGTCATTGGCAGCAGAGAACTGGAAGGAATTGCGGCCAAAGGAGGTGTTGGCTTTGGGGATGACCAGTGAGATATACCCGCTGGAGCGCAGACTACGGGTGGGTGTTGCTATGGTGACCAATGAGCTAAGATAAGGCGGGGATTTGCCTAACAGTTATTTATAGATGGCCTGGAGCCAGTGGGTTTGGCGACGAATATGTAGTGAGGACCAGCCAACAAGAGCGTACAGGTCACAGTGGTGGGTATTATATGGGGCTTTGGAGACAAAACGGATGGCACTGTGATAGACAACATCCAATTTGCTGAGTAGAGTGTTGGAGGCTATTTTGTAAATGACATCGCGAAGTCAAGGATCGTAGGATAGTCAGTTTTACGAGGGCATGTTTGGCAGCATGAGTGAAGGAGGCTTTGTTGCGAAATAGGAAACCGATTCTAGATTTAACTTTGGATTGGAGATTCTTAATGTGAGTCTGGAAGGAAAGTTTACAGTCTAACCAGACACCTAGATATTTGTAGTTGTCCACATACTCTAGGTCAGACCCGTCGAGAGTAGTGATTCTAGTCGGGTGGGCGGGTGCAAGCAGCGTTCGGTTGAAGAGCATGCATTTAGTTTTACTAGTGTTTAAGAGCAGTTGGAGGCTACTGAAGGAGTGTTGTATGGAATTGAAGCTCGTTTGGAGGTTTGTTAACACAGTGTCCAATGAAGGGGCCAGATGTATACAAAATGGTGTCGTCTGCGTAGAAGTGGATCTGAGAGTCACCAGCAGCAAGAGCGACGTCATTGATATACACAGAGAAAAGAGTCTGCCCAAGAATTGAACCCTGTGGCACCCCCATAGAGACTGCCATAGGTCCAGACAACAGGCCCTCGATTTGACACATTGAACTCTATCTGAGAAGTAGTTGGTGAACCAGGCGAGGCAGTCATTTGAGAAACCAAGGCTATTTAGTCTGCCAATAAGAATGCGGTGGTTGACAGAGTCGAAAGCCTTGGCCAGGTCAATGAAAACGGCTGCACAGTACTGTCTATTATCGATCGCGTTATAATATCGTTTAGGACCTTGAGCGTGGCTGAAGTGCACCCATGACCAGCTCGGAAACCGGATTGCATAGCGGAGAAGGTACGGTGGGATTCGAAATGGTCGGTGATCTGTTTGTTGACTTGGCTTTCAAAAACTTTTGAAAGGCAGGGCAGGATGGATATGGGTCTGTAACAGTTTGGATCTAGGAGTGTCACCCCCTTTGAAGAGGGGGATGACCGCGGCAGCTTTCCAATCTCTGGGGATCTCAGACGTTACTGAAAGAGAGGTTGAACAGGCTAGTAATAGGGGTTGCGACAATTTCGGCGGCTAGTTTTAGAAAGAAAGGGTCCAGATTGTCTAGCCCAGATGATTTGTAGGGGTCCAGATTTTGCAGCTCTTTTAGAACATCAGCTGTCTGGATTTGTGTGAAGGAGAAGCGGGGGGGGCATGGGCAAGTTGCAGCGGAGGGTGCAGAGCTGGTGGCCGGGGTAGTGGTAGCCAGGTGGAAAGCATGGCCAGCCGTAGCAAAATGCTTGTTGAAATTTCGATTATTGTAGATTTATCGGTGGTGATAGTGTTTCCTAGCCTCAGTGCAGTGGGCAGCTGGGAGGAAGTGCTCTTATTTTCCATGGACTTTACAGTGTCCCAAAACTTTTTGGAGTTAGTGCTACAGGATGCAAATTTCTGTTTGAAAAAGTTAGCCTTTGCTTTCCTAACTGCTTGTGTATATTGGTTCCTAACTTCCCTGAAAAGTTGCATATCGCGGGGGCTATTTGATGCTAATGCAGCACGCCACAGGATGTTTTTGTGCTGGTCAAGGGCAGTCAAGTCTGAGGAGAACCAGGGGCTATATCTGTTCTTAGTTCTGTATTTTTTGAATGGGGCATGTCTATTTAAGATTGAGAGGAAATTACTTTTAAAGAACAACCAGGCATCCTCTACTGACGGAATGAGATCTATATCCATCCAGGATACCTGGGCCAGGTCAATTAGGAAGGCCTGCTCGCTGAAGTGTTTTTGGGAGCGTTTGACAGTGATGAGGGGGGTGGTCGTTTGACCGCGGACCCTGCTACGGACGCAGGCAATAAGGGCAGTGATTGCTGAGATCCTGGTTGAAGACAGCGGAGGTGTATTTAGAGGGTAAGTTAGTCAGGATGATATCTATGAGGGTACCCATGTTTACGGATTTAGGGTTGTACCTGGTAGGTTCGTTGATAATTTGTGTGAGATTGAGGGCATCTAGTTTAGATTGTAGGATGGCCGGGGTGTTAAGCATATCCCAATTTAGGTCACCAAGCAGTACGAACTCTGAGGATAGATGGGGGCAATCAATTCACATATGGTGTCCAGGGCACAGCTGGGGCTGAGGGGGTCTGTAGCAAGTGGCAACAGTGAGAGATTTATTTCTGGAAAGGTGGATTTTTAGAAGTAGAAGCTCAAACTGTTTGGGCACAGACCTGGATAGTATGATGGAGCTCTGGAGGCTATCTCTACAGTAGATTGCAACTCCACCCCCTTTGGCAGTTCTATCTAGACGGAAAATGTTATAGTTGGGGATGGAAATTTCAGAATTTTTGGTGGCCTTCCTAAGCCAGGATTCAGACACTGCTAGAACATCAGGGTTGGCGGAGTGTAGCAACGCAGTGAATAACTCAAACTTAGGAAGGAGGCTTCTGATATTTATGTGCAGAAAACCAAGACTTTTACGGTTACAGAAGTCAACAAATGATAGCTCCTGGGGAGTAGGAGTGATACTGGGGGCTGCAGGGCCTGGGTTAGCCTCACATCACCAGAGGAACAGAGGAGGACTAGAATAAGGATACGACTAAAGGCTTTAAGAACTGGTCTTCTAGTGCGTTGGGTACATAGAATAAAGGGGGGCAGTTCTCCGGGCGTTGTAGAAAAGATTCAGGGCATTATGTACAGAAAAGGATATGGAAGGATATGAGTACAGTTCAGGTAACCCTAAGCGTTGGGTAACAATGAAAGAGATAGCGTCATTGGAGGCATCGATTGAGCCGGTCTCAGCGTGTATGGGGGGAGGAACAAAGGAACTATATGAGGCAGTTTGAGAGGGACTAGGGGTTCTACAGTGAAATTGTATAATAAGAACTAACCCAAACAGCAATAGGCAAGGCATAATTGACATGGGAGAGAGGCATAAAGCAGTCACAGGTGTTATTAGAGAGAGCTAAGACACAACTGGAAATAGCGATAACGTTTGGGCTAAGACTAAACAGAATAAACAGGACAGGGTACCGTGTAAAGGAACAGTCCAGCAGGCATCAGCTGTGCAGCTGAGTGATCATAAGGTCCAGTGAACAGCAATATGTGAGTCCGAGAGCAGTTCAAATTGGTGCTTCAGCACAGCTAGCAGGGAGCACAGTTGTAGTTTGCGTGTGCTAGCGGGCCGGGGCTGGCAGATGGATCTTCGTGGTTGTCGCAACGGGAAGCCTGTTGAAACCACATCAGACTATTTCGTCGGGCAAAACCAGTCGTGTTGGATCGGCGGGGCTCAGTGTCAACACTAGGAGGTCCCGTCCGGTTGACAGAGAGGTAGATAGCCGGGAGATGGGCCTGAGGCTAGCTCAAGGCTAACTGGTGCTTGCTATAGGGCAATGGTAATGGTAATCAGCCAACAACAGGTTGCAGCTAGCTAGCTGGTTGTGATGATCCGGCGCTAGGGTCCAGTGATTCCGGCAGAAAGTCCAATAAGCTCTGGGTCGATAGCACGCTGGGTCGATAGCACGCTTTGCAGACTGGCAGACGAATTGTCCAGGCTAGAGCTAGAGCTGGCTGGTGGATAGTGTAGGCCACGGACAGTGGTGAAGACGCTAACGTTGACTAATAGTAGGTAGCCATTCAGATTGCGGCTACACTCGTTTCAGCTTACGGTTCTTGATGAAAGTTATAAAGAAATAATAGAATCCTTTCCACGTTGGGTGAGGCGTGTTGCAGGAAAGTATATTTAGTTAAAGAATGAAAGTAAAAAATTGAGAAATATATACAAAATAGACAAAAAAAACAAGAAACTGGATATTTACACAGGACGAAGAAATAAAAGCGACCGCACTGCTACGCCATCTTGGAACATTGGAGAGAGACACAAATAGATGGAGAGAGACCCAGAGAGAAGGAGAGAGACACAGAGAGATGGAGAGAGACACAGAGAGATGGAGAGATACACAGAGAGAAAGAGAAAGACATAGAGAGATGGAGAGAGACACCGGGAGATTGAGAGAGATGGAGAGATGGAGAGAGACACAGAGAGATGGAGAGAGACACAGAGAGATGGAGAGAGACAGAGAGATGGAGAAAGACAGAGGGAGATGGAGAGAGACAGAGAGATGGAGAGAGACACAGAAAGATGGAGAAAGACAGAGGGAGATGGAGAGAGACATAGAGAGATGGAGAAAGACAGAGGGAGATGGAGAGAGACAGAGAGATGGAGAGAGACACAGAGAGATAGATAAAGACACAGAGAGATGGAGAGAGACACAGAGAGATGGAGAGAGACACAGAGAGATGGAAAAAGACAGAGGGAGATGGAGAGAGACAGAGAGATGGAGAAAGACAGAGGGAGATGGAGAGAGACAGAGAGATGGAGAGAGACACAGAGAGATAGAGAAAGACACAGAGAGATGGAGAGAGACACAGAGAGATGGAGAGAGACACAGAGAGATGGAAAAAGACAGAGGGAGATGGAGAGAGACAGAGGGAGATGGAGAGAGACAGAGAGATGGAGAGAGACACAGAGAGATTGAGAGAGACACAGAGAGATAGAGAGAGACACAGAAAGATGGAGAGAGACACAGAGAGATGGAGAGAGAGACAGAGAGATGGAGAGAGACAGAGAGATGGAGAAAGACAGAGGGAGATGGAGAGAGACAGAGAAATGGAGAGAGACACAGAGAGATGGAGAAAGACAGAGGGAGATGGAGAGAGACAGAGAGATGGAGAAAGACAGAGAGATGGAGAGAGACAGAGAGATTGAGAAAGACACAGAGAGATGGAGAGAGACACAGAGAGATGGAGAGAGACACAAATAGATGGAGAGAGACACAGAGAGATGGAGAGGGACACAGAGAGATGGAGAGAGACACAGAGAGATGGAGAGAGACACAGAGAGATGTAGAGAGACACAGAGAGATTGAGAGAGACACAGAGAGATGGAGAGAGACAGAGAGATGGAGAAAGACAGAGGGAGATGGAGAGAGACACAGAGAGATGGAGAGAGACACAGAGAGATGGAGAGAGACAGAGAGATGGAGAAAGACAGAGGGAGATGGAGAGAGACACAGAGAGATGGAGAGAGACAGAGAGATGGAGAAAGACAGAGGGAGATGGAGAGAGACATAGAGATGGAGAGAGACACAGAGAGATGGAGAAAGACAGAGGGAGATGGAGAGAGACAGAGAGATGGAGAAAGACAGAAGGAGATGGAGAGAGACAGAGAGATGGAGAGAGACAGAGAGAAGGAGAGAGACACAGAGAGATGGAGAGAGACACAGAGAGATGGAGAGAGACACAGAGAGAGAGACATACAAGACAGTTACTTTTCATAATATTCTCCCTGGCTGGTTGGAGCCTCTTGTTAGACTCTGGTCTCCACGACAACAGCCTGCTGCTTTGAGGAACCATGGTTAGTGTTGGCATGGTAACCAACCATCTCAGTCCGCTCTGGAGTTTTGGCAGAAGATGGAATCATGAACAAATGGATTACATTCAAACTTCATATATTAAACAGCATTTATTATTATTTTTTCTAAAGATGATACTGTATTTTATTTACATCTATAGTGGGGGGGCAGCAGGTAGCTTAGTGGTTGAGAGCGTTGTGCCAGTAACCGAAAGGTCGCTGGTTCTAATCCCCGAGCCGACTAGGTGAAAAGTCTGTGGATGTGCCCTTGAGCAAGGCACTTAGCCCTAATTGCTCCTGTAAGTCGCTCTGGATAAGAGCGTCTGCTAAATGACTAAAATGTAGTTAGGAACAACACCTTCTTGTAAAGTGGCACATCAAATTATATGAAAAAGTATTCAACCTATTTTGGCACACTTCATATATGAAATAGTATTTATTTTCTTACTTTTCCAAAGATTATCCTGTATCGCTTACAATCAGAGCCGTTAGTTGGAAACGCTTTCTTACAGTGATAGATAGGTCAATTACATCAAACTACAATAATGATTCATTTCAGATGAGGTGTGCTGCCTAGTTGTGCTGTATTAGAGTGTGTTCTATGCAACGGTAGTTGGCAGAGATTCTGCAGGCTGTAAATCAGGAAGCCACATGCAGGAAGTGAGAGCTCAGATGTGTGGGTGGGTGCTGCAAGCTGCAAATAGTGCAACAACAAGCTTTCTGAAAGATCAAACTTTAAAAACAACACTTAAAAGGGTATTTAAATCCTCCTTGAATTAACTCTTTAAAAAATAAAACTCCAAATAATATTTTAATTCAGTGTGACTTCAAGTCCAAACTATCATATTAAAATTGACATCAAAATCTTTACCACACACCTTCAGCATTATGACATTGTGGACATTGCGCAGTTTGCTTTTCGCCAGGCATAACGGGACCCATGTCGTCCAAGAAGTTATGCTTTTGAATCATCTGTCCGTAGAACGTTCTTCCAAGAGTCTTGATGATCATCCAGGTGCTTTATGGCAAACTTGAGTCAACTTTTTGGTCCCATTATGCCTGGCGAAAACCAAACACTGCATTCCACAGTAAGAACATCATACCAAAGGTCAAGCATGGTGGTGGTAGTGTGAAGGTTTGGGGATGCTTTGCTGCCTCAGGACCTGGACGACTTGCCTTAATAGAAGGAACCATGAATTCTGCTCTCTGTCAGACCATCCGTCTGTGAGCTGAAGCTGAAGCGCAGCTGGGTCATGCAGCAAGACAATGATCCAAAACACACAATCAAGCAGTGGTGGAAAAAGTACCCAATTGTCATACTTGAGTAAAAGTAAAGATACCTTAATAGAAAATGTCTCTAGTAAAAGTGAAAATCACCCAGTATAATTCTACTTGAGTAAAAGTCTAAAAGTATTTCATTTTAAATATACTTAAGTATCAAAAGTAAATGTAATCGCTAAAATATACATACATTTTAAAAGTAAAATCATTTCAAATTCCTTATATTAAGCAAAGCAGATGGCCACATTTTCTAGTTTTTTTTATTTACAGATAGTCAGGGGCACACTCCAACACTCAGACATAATTTACAAATGAAGCATATGTTTACTGAGTCCGCCAGATCTCAGGCAGTAGGGATGACCAGGGATGTTCTCTTGATAAGTGCGTGAATTAGACCACATTTTCCTGTCCTGCTAAGCATTCAAAATGTAACGAGTACTTTTGGGTGTCAGGGAAAATGTATGGTTTAAAAGTACATACTTTTCTTTAGGAATGTAGTGAAGTAAAAGTAAAAGTTTTCAAAAATAGTAGTAGTACAGATACCAAAAAATAACTACTTAAGAAGTACTTTAAAGTATTTTTACTTAAGTACTTTACACCACTGCAATGAAGTCTACATGAAAATGGCAAAAAAGCAACACATTTGAAGTTTTGTAATGGCCTAGTCAAAGTCCAGAACTAATCCTAAAGTTTTGTAATGGCCTAGTCAAAGTCCAGAACTAATCCCAATTGAGACGTTGTGGCAGGACTTGAAACGAGCAGTTCATGCTTGAAAACCCACAAATGTCGCTGAGTTAAAGCAGTTAATGTTTTGTGGGGGTCATGGGCGTCTGACATGTTTTGGTTGTCATAGTAAGAGGGGTCATAATGGTTTGTAGGCCAAACCGTTTCTGTGAGAAGACCGATTTCCAGGATGTCTCATGGTCTGCAGCTGGTCGTTATGGGATGTCTCATGGTCTGCAGTAGGTCGTTATGGGAACGGGCGGATGGGGGAAATGGAGACGCAGCAACAACAAAAAAAAATATATCAGACAGGTTTTATATTTTATTTTGTTCATGCTAATTATATTTCAAGGGGGCCGTGGAAATTGACTAAGAGGGTTAAGGTTATTATGCTGTTGGTGGGGGGGTGGATGGTTGTTGAAAACTGTTGATGAAAAACAGCATGTGAGATAAATACCTCCCGAGATTTACGCCCATTGGCCGAAAGGTTGGAACAGCCCATTGGTTGAGCGAGAGGAAGTTGATAATTGCAAGACTGAGCCGATAGGTTGGAACAGCAGGAATGAGGAATTTGCATTATTGTGTCGTGCTTATTGGCTCTAAGGTCAATAGGTGAATGACACATGACTGATGATGATGATATGTTAGTATCCATTAACACTATGATGATGATATGTTAGTATTCATTAACACTATGATGATGATATGTTAGTATTCATTAACACTATGATGATGATATGTTAGTATTCATTAACACTATGATGATGATATGTTAGTATTCATTAACACTATTTTTTATTTTATTTTATTTCACCTTTATTTAACCAGGTAAGAAGCCAGTTGAGAACAAGCTCTCATTTACAACTGCGACCTGGCCAAGATAAAGCAAAGCAGTGCGATAAAAACAACAACACAGAGTTACATATGGGGTAAAACAAAACATAAAGTCAAAAATACAACAGAAAATATATTTAAAGTGTGTGCGAATGTAGTAAGTTATGGTGGTAAGGCAATAAATAGGCCATAGTGCAAAATAATTACAATTAGTATTAACACTGGAGTGATAGATATGCAGAAGATCATGTGCAAATAAAGATACTGGGGTGCAAATGAGCAAAATAAATAACAATGTAAATAACAATATAGGGATGAGGTAGTTGGGCGGGCTAATTTCAGATGGGCTGTGTACAGGTGCAGTGATCGGTGAGCTGCTCTGACAACTGATGCTTAAAGATAGTGAGGGAGATAGGTGTCTCCAGCTTCAGAGATTTTTGCAGTTCGTTCCAGTCATTTGCAGCAGAGAACTGGAAGGAATGGCGGCCAAAGGAGGTGTTGGCTTTGGGGATGACCAGTGAGATATACCTGCTGGAACGCATACTACGGGTGGGTGTTGCTATGGTGATCAATGAGCTAAGATAAGGCGGGGATTTGCCTAGAAGTGATTTATAGATTACCTGGAGCCAGTGGGTTTGGCGACGAATATGTAGTGAGGACCAGCCAACAAGAGCGTACAGGTCACAGTGGTGGGTAGTATATGGGGCTTTGGAGACAAAACGGATGGCACTGTGATTGACTACATCCAATTTGCTGAGTAGAGTGTTGGAGGCTCTTTTGTAAATGACATCGCCGAAGTCAAGGATCGGTAGGATAGTCAGTTTTACGAGGGCATGTTTAGCAGCATGAGTGAAGGAGGCTTTGTTGCGAAATAGGAAGCCGATTCTAGATTTAACTTTGGATTGGAGATTCTTAATGTGAGTCTGGAAGGAGAGTTTACGGTCTAACCAGACACCTAGGTATTTGTAGTTGTCCACATATTCTAAGTCAGACCCACCGAGAGTAGTGATTCTAGTCGGGCAGACGGGTGCAAGCAGCGTTCGATTGAAGAGCATGCATTTAGTTTTACTAGCGTTTAAGAGCAGTTGGAGGCCACGGAAGGAGTGTTGTATGGCATTGAAGCTCGTTTGGAGGTTTGTTAACACAGTGTCCAATGAAGGGCCAGATGTATACAAAATGGTGTCGTCTGCGTAGAGGTGGATCTGAGAGCCACCCACTGTCACGGTTCAGACAGACGACAAGAGGACCACAATTGCGTCACACCAGAAAGTTTATTTAAACTTAAGGGGAAAGGGATGTAGGGAGTGAGTGAAGGCTCCAGGGGTTATCCGTCCGATGTGCTGGGTCTGTGCCTCCCCCAGTGGCAGCGATGCGTCCGATGACGCCGGTGGTTGGTGGTCCAGAAGTCCTGGGGGGAGGAAACACAGACACAACGTGGGCGGATGAAAACAGGCAGAAGTACAGTTCAAGGGAAATCCAAATACGTAGTAGCAAGGCAGAAGGCTGGTCAGAGTTACCGGGGTCGAAGAGTAGTCAGGAGTCGTAATGGCAGGAAGCAGGTCTGGTTCTCCTGGGGCAGAAGAGTATCCAGGAATCAGGCAGGTCCGGGGTCACAAAACAAGGGTGAGCCAGAAGCGCGAGCACACAGGTTCCGGTGTGGAGCTTTGCAGACGATCTGACAAAGGAGAGCTGAAAGACAGGGCTATAAATACTGGGAGAGGTTAGTGGGTAATGCAGCGCAGCTGGCAGAGTAATTAGAGCCGAGCAGAGCAGGGACAGGTGGAGCTAGTTAGGCTGAGTAGAGAGAGAGTGGTGAGCAGAGTGGGAAACAACTTAAGGTGGTAACCCAGTGGAGTGAGAGGGCTCATGACAGAACCCCCCAAGGGACGGCCCCAGAAGTCCCAAGAGCAACACCACGCCGGGCGGGAGGAGGGGAGCCGGAGGAGGGCTAGAACTCCTCCGAACGGTCCGAGCGAACGTCCTCATCCTCGGAGGAAGCCGGAGGGCCGTGGTCGGGAGATGGGACAGGTCCCGAGACAGGATCAGGCACAGGACAGGAAGCCGAGCGGGCAGGACGGTTAGGGATCCCTCTGGGGCGGCCCCTACGGATTGCAGGTTGATCAGGATGCCGTTAGTGGAAAGCGGTGATGAGAGTCCTATCCACAATCCGACTAGCTGGCACCCAGGTCCTTTCCTCAGGTCCATAGCCCTCCCAGTCAATGAGGTACTGGAGACCCCTACCCTTCCGTCTGGACCGAAGCAGGCGGCGGACGGTGTAAACCAGACCACCATCGACGAGCCGTGGAGGAGGAGGACAAGGCGCAGCAGGGACCAGCGGACTCTCATGGACGGGCTTAATCTTAGACACATGGAAAGTGGGTGCACCCTCAGGGAATTAGGCAGTTGGAGCCGGACAGCAGTTGGGCTAATCACTCTTATGATAGGGAATGGGCCAATGAACCGAGGTGCCAGCTTCTGCGACTCCACCCTGAGTGGCAGGTTCTTCGATGACAACCACACCCTTTGACCAACATGGTAGGTGGGAGCAGGAATTCTCCGACGGTTGGCCCCGGTAGTGTAGCTGGCAACGGATCTGAGGAGTGTGGCTCTAGCTTTGTTAAACACCTCTCTGAGACCATGGTAGCATTCTGGGACATTGGAGAGGTCAGGAGCGGAGTTAGTAGGTACTGGCCGAGGGGGTAGTGCGGCAGCAAGCAGGCAGGTTCGGTGGCAGTCCTCTCCCCACTCCTGATCACCCCGGTCACCCAGTCGAGCTGAGGGTTGTGCCGGCGGAGCCATGGGTAACCCAGGATGAGGGGTTGGCCTGGAGAGGGGAGCAGGTGAAACTGGATAGTTTCTTGATGGTTTCGGACAGACCCATCGAGACCGGGGCCGTGACATGAGTGACCGATCCGAGTAAGTGTCCGTCCAGTGCCCGGGCAGGAATAGGAGGTGTCAAACGGAGGTTCTCCAGTCCCAGTTGGCGTGCCAGCTTGATGTCCATTATGTTGGCTTCGGCGCCAGAATCCACCAGAGCAGCCAGGGTGTGAGTTGAGTCAGAGAGGCGGAGGTGAACTTGCAGCAGGGGTTTGCGGTCGGAGGACTGGATGGTCATTGAACTCAACCGGACTCCCCCTATGCCCGGTGAGCTTCGCCCTTTAAAGGGCAGGTTACCACACGATGTCCGTCACCTCCACAATAGAGGCAGAGGTTTGAGGTGAGCGTCGCTGGCGCTCTGCAGGAGTGAGAGAGGCTCGCCCAATCTCCATAGGCTCAGACTGATCAAGCTGACCTGGGTGAGTGGCAGTAGATGACAGGAACCCAGTCGGATCTCTCCGAATGCCGGTAGTAGGTGGACCTTGGCGCCCCCTCTCACGACGACGGGTCTGTATCCTTCTGTCGATCCTGACAGTCAGTGCGATGGCTTCATCAAGAGTGGAAGGCAGTTCCTGGGAGACCAACTCGTCCTTGATATAGTCAGCCAAACTATGGAAGAACGCGTCCACCAACGATGGTGTGTTCCAAGAACTTCGTCTAGCCAGGGTTCGGAAGTCGATGGAATGGTCTGCGACTGTACGTCTGCCTTGTCGAATACTGAACAGTTCACGAGACGCCTCTGCGGTTGGTGAATCCAGGTCAAACACCTTCAGCATCTCCTCAGCAAACAGGGTCGAAGGTTGCACATGCGGGGGTTTGACGTTCGAACTCTGCTGTTCCCCAGAGTCGAGCTCGGCCCGTCAGGTGAGTGATGGCATACCCAACCTTAGCCCCTCCGTGGCGAAGGTCCCTGGCTGCAAGGAGAACTGAAGTCGGCAGCTAGTCAGGAATGGCCGGACCTGGGTAGAATCGCCGTTGAACCGCTCGGGGTTTCCAATCTTGGGTTCCGGAGCAGCGGCTGCAATGACCGGGGCAGGTAACTCGGGGGCAGGGCTGGTGGGCAGACTGGCTGGGGTCAGGTTGGTGAGGAGTTGAATGATCATGGCGAGTTGTTGTTGCTGCTGCTGGGACTGCTGCTGGTGCTGCTGGAACTGCTGATGCTGTTGGTAGCCGGCCTCGAAGCAGAGAGGTGATGTCGCCGCTCATGCGGCCTAGCTCTCTCTCAGTGTGTTCCAGGCGTAGCATGGCGGTGGGTTGCTCAGGTTCTTCGGTTTCCATGTCGGGGGAAGTGTGCGCTGAGTCCATAATGGTCAGATCGTACTGTCACGGTTCAGACAGACGACAAGAGGACCACAATTGCGTCACACCAGAAAGTTTATTTAAACTTAAGGGGAAAGGGATGTAGGGAGTGAGTGAAGGCTCCAGGGGGTTATCCCGTCCGATGTGCTGGGTCTGTGCCTCCCCCCAGTGGCAGCGATGCGTCCGATGACGCCGGTGGTTGGTGGTCCAGAAGTCCTGGGGGGAGGAAACACAGACACAACGGGGCGGATGAAAACAGGCAGAAGTACAGTTCAAGGGAAATCCAAATACGTAGTAGCAAGGCAGAAGGCTGGTCAGAGTTACCGGGGGTCGAAGAGTAGTCAGGAGTCGTAATGGCAGGAAGCAGGTCTGGTTCTCCTGGGGCAGAAGAGTATCCAGGAATCAGGCAGGTCCGGGGGTCACAAAACAAGGGTGAGCCAGAAGCGCGAGCACACAGGTTCGGGGTGTGAGCTTTGCAGACGATCTGACAAAGGAGAGCTGAAAGACAGGGCTATAAATACTGGGAGAGGTTAGTGGGTAATGCAGCGCAGCTGGCAGAGTAATTAGAGCCGAGCAGAGCAGGGACAGGTGGAGCTAGTTAGGCTGAGTAGAGAGAGAGTGGTGAGCAGAGTGGAAACAACTTAAGGTGGTAACCCAGTGGAGTGAGAGGGCTCATGACACCCGCAGCAAGAGCGGCATCATTGATATACACAGAGAATAGAGTCGGCCCGAGAATTGAACCCTGTGGCACCCCCATAGAGACTGCCAGAGGTCCAGAAAACAGGCCCTCCGTTTGACACATTGAACTCTATCTGAGAAGTAGTTGGTGAACCAGGTGAGGCAGTCATTTGAGAAACCAAGGCTATTTAGTCTGCCAATAAGAATGCAGTGATTGACAGAGTCAAAAGCCTTGGCCAGGTCAATGAAGACGGCTGCACAGTATTGTCTTTTATCGATCACGGTTATTATATTATTTCGGACCTTGAGCGTGACTGAGATACACCCATGACCAGCTCGGAAACCAGATTGCATAGCGGAGAAGGTACGGTGGGATTCGATGTCACGGATTCGGCCGAGGCTGCTCCTCCTCCTTGTTCGGGCAGGTTTCGGCGGTCGTCGTCCCCGGAGTACTAGCTGCCACCGATCTATGTTTCATGTTCGTTTGGTTTTTTCTTGATGTTGTACACCTGTGTCTAGTTAGTCCTCATTAGTGTCCTATTTAGTTCTCGTTGTGTGTGTTTGGTGTTGTGTGTGATTACTCTTCTGTTTGGTGTTCTGAGCTACGTACTCCCTCCGTTGTTTGAGAGGTTTTCGCACATGTTAGTGCGCCTTTGTTTGACGCCTGTGTGCGCCTTTATTTAGCCTCCGGGCTTATTGTGCTCGTGTACTACGTGAATAATTCACTAAAGTCTTTTGGACTTAGCTTCTGCGTCCTGCGCTTGATTCCTGCACCACACCCACCTTCAGCACCCCTGACAGAATCACACACCTTTATGAATGGAATCAGCAGGAGCAACAGTCACGCCTGAGTCGCTGGAGGAGCATGTCCGCGGCCAGCATGACCAGATCAGACAACTGGGGACCGCTCTACAGGACGTCATCAACACCCTGCACCGATGGGAGTCCAGAGGGGTACCCACACCTCCACCTACCCTGCCACCCCCATCGGCCGGTCCACCAGTCCCAGGTCCGGAACCCAGTGGGATTCGGCTCTCGCTCCCGAGGGCGTATGACGGAACAGCTGCCGGGTGTCAGGGGTTCCTCCTGCAGGTGGAGCTCTACTGTACACCCGGTGCCCTCGGGACACGAGAGCGTTTCCGCCCTCATCTCCTGTCTCACGGGCAAGGCGTTGGAATGGGCCAACGCCGAGTGGAGGAGGATGGACGCCACCACCATCTCCTACGCCGAGTTCTCCCGTCGCTTCAAGGCCGTGTTCGACCATCCACCTGAGGGCAAAGCGGCGGGGGAGCGTCTATTCCACCTGAGACAGGGGAGGAGGAGCGCACAGGCGTTCGCGCTGGAGTTCCGGACTCTAGCGGCAGACGCAGGGTGGAATGAACGGGCCCTCATCGACCAATTTCGATGTAGCCTACGGGAGGACGTTCAACGTGAGTTGGCCTGCAGGGACACCAATTTCACCTTCAACCAGTTGGTCGATATGTCCATCCGTCTGGACACCCTGCTGGCCACCCGTGGACTTCCCGAGTGGGGTCCGTCCATTCCACCCTCCGGCACCTCCGAGCCGAGCCCTATGGAGCTTGGGGGTGCTGGCGCTAGAGAAAGGAGGAGGAGGAGCCCGAGGGGGCCTGTCCCCTGCACCAAGTGCAGTCGTGGAGGGCACACTGCGGCCAGGTGCTGGGGAGGGTTCCCCGAGGGAGGAGACAACAGGCCACGCACTGGGGAGCCTGCCCAGTTGAGTAGACGCCCCACTTACCCAGAGCTCTCTGTTGCGCACTTTTGTATACCTGTTTGTTTTCCACAGGTTGCACCTCATAAGGCGCTAGTAGATTCAGGCGCAGCTGGGAATTTTGTTGATCGGAAGTTTTGTTTAGATTTAGGGATCCCTCTCCTGCCTGTTGACAAGCCTTTTCCCGTTCATGCTTTAGATAGCCGCCCGTTGGGGTCGGGGTTGATTAGGGAAGTCACAGCGCCACTTAGGATGTGTGCGCAGGGGGGTCATGAGGAAACTATACAGTTGTATCTGATCGACTCTCCTGCGTACCCGGTGGTGCTGGGAATTCCCTGGTTAAGCACCCACAACCCTGCTATTTCGTGGCAACAGAGGGCTCTCAATGGGTGGTCTGCTCAGTGTGAGGGGCGATGTCTGGGTGTTTCCGTAGGGGCGACTTCGGTGGAAAGTCCAAACCAAGTGCCCGCACTGCACATTCCGCCTGAATATGGGGATTTAGCTCGTGTTTAGTAAAGCTAGGGCGACGCAGTTGCCTCCTCATAGACAGGGGGATTGTGCGATTGATCTCCAGGCATGAGCAGCGCTCCCACGGAGCCACGTGTATCCTTTGTCTCAAGAGGAGAGAAAAGCTATGGAAACTTACATAGCCGAATCTTTGAGACAGGGATACATACGGCCCTCCACTCCACCCGCCTCCTCGAGCTTCTTTTTTGTGAAGAAAAAATATGGAGGGTTGCGCCCGTGCATCGATTACCGTGGTCTCAATCAGATTACTGTGAAATACAGTTATCCACTCCCTCTGATTGCCATGATGGAGTCATTGCATGGAGCGCGGTTTTCACAAAACTGGATCTCAGGAGCGCGTATAACTTGGTGCGCATTAGGAGGGCGACGAATGGAAAACAGCGTTTAATACCACGTCAGGTCATTTCGAGTATCTCGTCATGCCATATGGGTTGATGAATGCTCCATCAGTCTTCCAATCCTTCGTAGATGGATTTTCCGGGATATGCAGGGGCAAGGGGTGGTCGTGGTACATTGATGACATTCTAGTGTACTCGTCTACCCGCGCCGAGCATATAGCCCTGGTGCGTCGTGTATTGAGGGGAGGCTGTTGGAGCACGACCTATTTGTCAAGGCAGAGAAATGTCTGTTTTTCCAGGAGTCGGTCTCCTTTTTGGGTTATCGGTTGTCCGCTTCAGGGGTGAGAATGGAGGTGGATCGTGTGTCAGCTGTGCGTAATTGGCAAACCCCAACCACTGTCAAAGAGGTGCAGCAGTTCTTGGGCTTTGCGAATTACTACCGGAGGTTTATCCGGGGGTTTTGGACAGGTGGCAGCTCCCATCACGTCCCTTCTGAAAGGGGGGTCCGGTGCGCCTGCAGTGGTCAGCTGATGCGGACAGGGCCTTTAGGAGACTGAAGGACCTGTTTACGTCGGCTCCGGTGCTGGCGCATCCGGACCCCGCATTACCCTTTCAGGTCGAGGTGGACGCGTCTGAGGCCGGTATAGGGGCCGTACTCTCTCAATGGTCCGGCACGCCACCTAAACTCCGCCCCTGTGCTTTTTACTCTAAAAAGCTCAGCCCGGCGGAGCGAAATTATGACGTCGGGGACAGGGAGCTGTTAGCTGTAGTTCAGGCCCTTAAGGTGTGGAGGCATTGGCTTGAGGGGGCTCAACACCCTTTCCTCATTTTGACTGACCATCGGAACCTGGAGTACATCCGGGCAGCGAGGAGACTGAACCCTCGCCAGGCTCGATGGAGTATGTTTCTCGCCAGGTTCGTATTATTTAAAATCACGTACATCCCTGGGTCCCAGAATGGTAAGGCAGATGCGCTGTCCCGGCGGTATGACACGGAGGAGAGGTCCGTTGAGCCTACTCCCATACTACCGGAGTCTTGTCTTGTGGCACCGGTGGTGTGGGAGGTCGATGCTGAAATCGAGCGAGCGAGCGTTGCGTACCGACCCCAGCCCTCCACAGTGTCCTGTGGGTCGGAAGTACGTTCCGCTCGAGATTCGGGATCGACTCATTTACTGGGCTCACACGTCACCCTCCTCTGGACATCTGGGTATTGGCCGGACAGTGCATTATCTTAGCACTAAATACTGGTGGCCCACGTTAGCCAGGGATGTGAGGGTTTATGTCTCCTCCTGGTCGGTGTGCGCCCAGTGTAAGGCGCCCAGACACCTGCCCAGGGGTAAGTTACAACCCCTGCCCGTTCCACAACGACCATGGTCCCACCTCTCAGTGGATTTTGTGACAGACCTTCCCCTCTCTCAGGGGAATACCACCATCCTGGTCGTTGTGGACCGGTTCTCTAAGGCCTGTCGTCTTCTCCCTATGTCGGGTCTTCCTACTGCCCTACAAACCGCAGAGGCACTATTTACCCACGTCTTCCGGCATTACGGGGTACCCGAGGATATAGTGTCTGATCGAGGCCCCCAGTTTACCTCCCGAGTATGGAGAGCGTTCATGGAGCGTTTGGGGGTCTCGGTGAGCCTTACCTCAGGGTACCACCCGGAGAGTAACGGGCAGGTAGAACGAGTCAACCAGGATGTGGGTAGGTTTCTGAGGTCGTATTGCCAGGACCGGCCTGAGGAGTGGGCTCGGTACATTCCCTGGGCCGAGATGGCCCAGAACTCTCTCCGCCACTCCTCTACCAACCTAACCCCCTTCCAATGTGTGTTAGGTTACCAGCCGGTTCTGGCACCTTGGCAGCAGAGCCAGATCGAGGCCCCTGCGGTGGATGATTGGATGAGGCGCTCGGAGGAGACGTGGAACGCTGCACACGTCCACCTGCAGCGGGCCATCCGTCGTCACAAGGCGGCGCCGATCTCCACCGCAGTGAGGGGCTGGTGTACGCACCCGGAGATCGAGTCTGGCTCTCTACCAGAAACCCTACCCCTCCGCCTGCCCTGCCGGAAGCTGGGTCGGCGGTTTGTGGGGCCTTTTAAAGTCCTGAGAAGATTGAACGAGGTGTGTTATAGGTTACATCTGCCTGTTGAATATAAGAATATTAACCCCTCGTTCCATGTGTCTCTTCTCAGGCCGGTGGTAGCTGGTCCACTCCAGGAAGGTGAGATAGGAGAGACTCCTCCGCCCCCACTGGACATCGAGGGGGCTCCGGCGTACACCGTTCGGTCCATCTTGGACTCAAGATGCCGGATGGGGGTCTCCAGTATCTCGTGGAGTGGGAGGGGTACGGCCCGGAGGAGCGGTGCTGGGTGCCGCGGAGGGACATCCTAGACCCATCTCTCCTGTCGGAGTTCCACCGGGACCATCCCGCGCACCCTGCTCCGCGCCCTCCTGGTCGTCCCCGAGGCCGGGGTCGGCGCACGGCTGGAGCCGCGCGTCAAGGGGGTACTGTCACGGTTTCGCCGAGGCTGCTCCTCCTCCTTGTTCGGGCAGGTTTCGGCGGTCGTCGTCCCCGGAGTACTAGCTGCCACCGATCTATGTTTCATGTTCGTTTGGTTTTGTCTTGATGTTGTACACCTGTGTCTAGTTAGTCCTCATTAGTGTCCTATTTAGTTCTCGTTGTGTGTGTTTGGTGTTGTGTGTGATTACTCTTCTGTTTGGTGTTCTGAGCTACGTACTTCCCTCCGTTGTTTGGAGAGGTTTTCACACATGTTAGTGCGCCTTTTGTTTGACGCCTGTGTGCGCCTTTATTTCGCCTCCGGGCTTATTGTGCTCGTGTACTACGTGAATAATTCACTAAAGTATTTTGGACTTAGCTTCTGCGTCCTGCGCTTGATTCCTGCACCACACCCACCTTCAGCACCCCTGACATTCGAAAAGGTCGGTGATCTGTTTGTTAACTTGGCTTTCAAATACTTTCGAAAGGCAGGGCAGGATTGATATAGGTCTGTAACAGTTTGGATCTAGAGTGTCACCCCCTTTGAAGAGGGGGATGACCGCAGCAGCTTTCCAATCTCTGGGGATCTCAGACGATATGAAAGAGAGGTTGAACAGGCTAGTAATAGGGGTTCTGACAATTTTGGTGGCTAATTTTAGAAAGAAAGGGTCCAGATTGTCTAGCCCAGCTGATTTGTAGGGGTCCAGATTTTGCAGCTCTTTCAGAACATCAGCTATCTGAATTTGGGTGAAGGAGAATCGGGGGGGCATGAGAAAGTTGTAGCGCAGGGTGCAGAGCTGGTGGCCGGGGTAGTGGTAGCCAGGTGGAAAGCATGGCCAGCCATAGCAAAATGCTTGTTGAAATTTTTGATTATCGTAGATTTATCGGTAGTGACAGTGTTTCCTAGCCTCAGTGCAATGGGCAGCTGGGAGGAGGTGCTCTTATTCTCCATGGACTTTACAGTGTCCCAAAACATTTTGTAGTTAGTGCTACAGGATGCAAATTTCTGTTTGAAAAAGTTAGCCTTTGCTTTCCTAACTGATTGTGTATATTGGTTCCTGACTTCCCTGAAAAGTTGCATATCGCGGGGGCTATTTGATGCTAATGCAGTACGCCACAGGATGTTTTTGTGCTGGTCAAGGGCAGTCAAGTCTGAGGAGAACCAGGGGCTATATCTGTTCTTAGTTCTGTATTTTTTGAATGGGGCATGTCTATTTAAGATGGATAGGAAAGCACTTTTAAAGAACAACCAGACATCCTCTACTGACGGAATGAGGTCAATATCCATCCAGGATACCCGGGCCAGGTCAATTAGAAAGGCCTGCTTGCTGAAGTGTTTTAGGGAGCGTTTGACAGTGATGAGGTGTGGTCGTTTGACCGCGGACCCATTACGGACGCAGGCAATGAGGCAGTGATCGCTGAGATCCTGGTTGAAGACCTCGGAGGTGTATTTAGAGGGTAAATTAGTCAGGATGATATCTATGAGGGTGCCCATGTTAACGGATTTAGGGTAGTACCTGGTAGGTTCCTTGATAATTATTGTGAGATTGAGGGCATCTAGTTTAGATTGTAGGACGGCCGGGTTGATAAGCATATTCCAGTTTAGGTCACCAAGCAATACGAACTCTGAGGATAGATGGGGGGCAATCAATTCACATATGGTGTCCAGGGCACAGCTGGGGGCTGAGGGGGGTCTGTAGCAAGCGGCAACAGTGAGAGACTTATTTCTGGAAAGGTGGATTTTTAGAAGTAGAAGCTCAAACTGTTTGGGCACAGACCTGGATAGTATGATAGAGCTTTGCAGTAGATTGCAACTCCACCCCCTTTGGCAGTTCTATTTAGACGGAAAATGTTGTAGTTGGGGATGGACATTTCAGAATTTTTGGAGGCCTTCCTAAGCCAGGATTCAGACACTGCTAGAACATCAGGGTTGGCGGAGTGTGCTAACGCAGTGGATAACTCAAACTTAGGAAGGAGGCTTCTGATGTTAACGTGCAGAAAACCAAGGCTTTTACGTTTACAGAAGTCAACAAATGATAACTCCTGGGGAGTAGGAGTGATACTGGGGGCTACAGGGCCTGGGTTAGCCTCTACATCACCAGAGGAACAGAGGAGGACTAGAATAAGGATACGGCTAAAGGTTTTAAGAACTGGTCTTCTAGTGCGTTGGATACAGAGAATAAAGGGGGCAGATTTCCGGGCATTGTAGAATAGATTCAGGGCATTATGTACAGACAAGGATATGGAAGGATGTGAGTACAGTGGAGGTAAACCTAAGCGTTGGGTAACAATGAAAGAGATAGCATCACTGGAGGTACCAATTGAGCCGGTCTCGGCGTGTATGGGGGGTGGAACAAAGGAGCTATTTGAGGCAGTTTGAGAATGACCTGGGGTTCTATATTGAAATTGTATAATAATAACTAACTGGAACAGCAATAGGCAAGGCATATTGACATGGGAGAGAGACATAAAGCAATCACAGGTGTTATTAGAGAGAGCTAAGACAACAACTGGTAATGGCGATGAAAGTTTGGGCTGAGGCTAAACAGATAAACAGGACAGGGTACCGTGTAAAGGAACAGTCCAGCAGGCATCAGCTGTGCAGCTGAGTGATCATAAGGTCCAGTGAACAGCAATATGTGAGTCCGAGAGCAGTTCAAATTGGTGCTAAAGCACAGCGAGCAGGAAGCATGGCTGTTGTTTGCGTGTGCTAGCGGCCCGGGGCTAGCAGATGGATCTTCGTGGTCATCGCAACGGGAGGCCTGTTGAAACCACAGACGATTACGTCGGCAGACCAGTCGTGAAGGATCGGCGGGGCTCCGTGTCGACTCTAGGAGGTCCTGTCCGGTTGACAGAGAGGTAGATAGCCGGGAGATGTGCCGGACTCGAGGCTAGCTCAAGGCTGATTAGCCAACAACAACATCCATTTGGTTGCAGCTAGCTACAGTAGTTGCGATGATCAGGTGTTAAAGGTCCAGTGATTCAGTGATTCCGGCAGAAAATCCGATATGTTCTGGGTCGATAACGCGCTGTGCAGACAGTG
This sequence comes from Coregonus clupeaformis, assembly GCF_020615455.1. Classification (NCBI taxonomy): domain Eukaryota; kingdom Metazoa; phylum Chordata; class Actinopteri; order Salmoniformes; family Salmonidae; genus Coregonus; species Coregonus clupeaformis. The sequence goes on from NW_025534135.1 coordinate 162,468, forward strand.
CAGACTGGCTGATAATAGTCCAGGCTAGAGCTGGCTGGTAGGTAGTTTAGACCACGGACAATGGTGAAAAACCGCTAACGGTGGCTAATAGCAAGTAGCTAGTTAGCTGGCTACTCCCGTCCGGTAGACAAAGAGGTAGATAGCCGGTATATAGGCCTGGCTCAAGGCTAACTGGTGCTTGCTTCGGGGGCAGTGGTGATTAGCCTACAGCAACGTCCATTCGGTAGCGGCTAGCTAGTTGCGATCCGGTATTAGGGTCCAGTGATTCAGTTATTCCGGCAGAAAATCTGATGTTCTGGCTAATAGCAAGTAGCTAGTTAGCTGGCTAGCTAGTTTCAACTGGAGATTCTAGATAAAGGTGAGTAAATAATAGAATCCGTTCCACATTGAGTGAGGCGGGTTGCAGGAAAGTATATTTAGTAGAAGGATGAAAAGTGTGATAGGGAAATATGTACGAAAAATACAACAAATACAAAAAACAGGCTATTTACACGGACACACAACAAAGAACATGACCGCAGTGCTACGCCATCTTGGACTCCTATGCAGCAGTCATGTGCCTAAGAATCAGATGTATACCGTTAGCACTGAGCCGGTGTGCCTGAGGAGGAAGGCCACTGTGTGCAGCTCACCCTGCACTAACATAAAGAACATGAGCACATCTACTGCTGCTAAGCTTCCCAGTAAAGCAATAAAAACAAGTAAGCATCGCAGAAGAAAAGTGCTCAAAATAGGCCACGTTAACATATGTAGCTTAAGAAACAAGGTTCATGAAATCAATAATTTGCTAGTAACAGATGACATTCATATTCTGACTATCTCTGAAACTCACTTAGATAATACCTTTGATTATACAGTGGTAGCAATACATAGTTATAACATTTACAGAAAATATAGAAATGCCAATGGTGGAGGTGTTGCTGTTTATATTCAGAACCAGATTCCTGTAAAGCTTAGAGAGGATCTCATGTTAAATACTGTTGAAGTAATATGGCTACAGGTTCATCTGCCTCACCTAAAGCCCATTCTGGTGGGAAGCTGCTATAGACCACCAAGTGCTAACAGTCAGTATCTGGATAATATGTGTGAAATGCTTGATAATGTGATATCAATAGAGAGGTATATCTTTTGGGTGATTTAAATATTGACTGGCTTTCATCAGGCTGCCCACTCAAGAGAGAGCTTCAATGTCAAGAATGCTGAGTGTGGATGTGGTGCGAGAAATCAAGCGCAGGAACAAGGGCGTTCGTCAACAGACTTTAGTGATCCAAAATATAACTCCAAACAGGTAACTGGCCAACCCAACCGGGAGGCATGAACAATTACGCACACACACAACAGTGCGTAAAATAGTAGAAACGCGCACGCAGTGCGGACTCTCAAAAAACAAACAACATGAGAGGAAAACCCACCAACAGCTAACAGCTGACATAACAATCACACATAACACCTGACCCAACACACGATAACTAAATAGGAAACAAAATCAAACACTAACAAGGGACAGGTGTACAAACAGACAAAACCAAACAAACATGAAACATCGAACGGTGGTAGCTAGTACTCCGGGGACGACGACCGCCGAAGCCTGCCCGAACAAGGAGGAGGAGCAGCCTCGGCCGAAACCGTGACAGTACCCCCCCCCTTGACGCGCGGCTCCAGCCGTGCGCTGACCCTGGCCTCGGGGACGACCAGGAAGACGCGGAGCAGGGCGCGTAGGATGACCCCGATGGAACTCGGTCAGAAGAGACAGGTCTAATATGTCCCTCCTCGGCACCCAGCACCGCTCCTCCGGGCCGTACCCCTCCCACTCCACGAGATATTGGAGACCCCCCATCCGGCGTCTCGAATCAAGGATGGACCTAACGGTGTACGCCGGAGCCCCCTCGATGTCCAACGGGGGCGGAGGAGTCTCTTCTATCTCATAGTCCTGGAGTGAGCATCCCTCCCGGGGAAGGACTGCCCGTTCCATGATCTCGCCATCACGGTTGACAACTCCGTTGTATCCTCCTCCCAGAGTGCGAAGAGCCTTGGCGTGACCCTGGACAACACCCTGTCGTTCTCCGCTAACATCAAGGCGGTGACCCGCTCCTGCAGGTTCATGCTCTACAACATTCGGAGAGTACGACCCTGCCTTACACAGGAAGCGGCACAGGTCCTAATCCAGGCACTTGTCATCTCCCGTCTGGATTACTGCAACTCGCTGTTGGCTGGCCTCCCTGCCTGTGCCATTAAACCCCTACAACTCATCCAGAATGCCGCAGCCCGTCTGGTGTTCAACCTTCCCAAGTTCTCTCACGTCACCCCCCCTCCTCCGCACACTCCACTGGCTTCCAGTTGAAGCTCGCATCCGTTACAAGACCATGGTGCTTGCCTATGGAGCAGTGAGGGGAACGGCACCTCTGTACCTTCGGGCTCTGATCAGTCCCCACACCCAAACGAGGGCATTGCGTTCATCCACCTCTGGCCTGCTGGCTCCCCTTCCTCTGCGGAAGCATAGTTCCCGCTCAGCCCAGTCAAAACTGTTCGCTGCTCTGGCACCCCAATGGTGGAACAAGTTCCCTCACGACGCCAGGACAGCGGAGTCACTCACCACCTTCCGGAGACATTTGAAACCCCACCTCTTTAAGGAATACCTGGGATAGGATAAAGTAATCCTTCTACCCCCCACCCAGGGGAATGAGTCGGATAGCCTGCTAAAGCGTAAATGTGCCCTTGAGCAAGGCACTTAACCCTAATTGCTCCTGTAAGTCGCTCTGGATAAGAGCGTCTGCTAAATGACTAAAATGTAAATGTAAATGTAAATGTAAATGTGAGTGGACCAGCTACCACCGGCCTGAGGAGAGACACATGGAACGAGGGGTTAATATTCTTGTAATCAATGGGCAGTTCTAACCTGTAACACACCTCGTTCAACCTCCTCAGGACTTTGAACGGCCCCACAAACCGCCGACCCAGCTTCCGGCAGGGCAGGCGGAGGGGCAGGTTTCTGGTCGAGAGCCAGACTCGATCTCCAGGTGCGTACACAGGCCCCTCACTGCGGTGGAGATCGGCGCTTGTCTTATGTCGACGGATGGCCCGCTGCAGATGAACGTGGACAGCGTTCCATGTCTCCTCCGAGCGCCGCACACACTCATCCACCGCAGGGGCCTCGATCTGGCTCTCGTGCCAAGGTGCCAGAACCGGCTGGTACCCTAACACACACTGGAAAGGGGTTAGTTTGGTGGAGGAGTGGCGGAGAGAGTTTTGTGCCATTTCGGCCCAGGGAACATATCTCGCCCACTCCTCCGGCCGGCCCTGGCAATATGACCTCAGAAACCTACCCACATCCTGGTTGACATGTTCAACCTGCCCATTACTCTCCGGGTGGTAACCCGAGGTAAGGCTCACCCGAAACCCCCAACCGTTCCATAAAGGCTCTCCACACTCTGGAGGTGAACTGGGGGGCCTCGATCAGACACTATATCCTCGGGTACCCCGTAATGCCGGAAGACATGGGTAAACAGAGCCTCAGCGGTCTGTAGGGCAGTAGGGAGACCCGGCATGGGAAGGAGACGACAGGCCTTCGAGAACCGATCCACAACGACCAGGATGGTAGTATTCCCCTGTGAGGGGGGAAGGTCTGTAACAAAGTCCACCGAGAGGTGGGACCAGGGTCGTTGCGGAACGGGCAGGGTTGTAGCTTACCCCTGGGCAAATGTCTGGGCGCCTTACACTGGGCACACACCGAACAGGAGGAGACATAAACCCTCACATCCCTGGCTAACGTTGGCCACCAGTACTTAGTGCTAAGGCAGTGAACTGTCCGGCCGATACCTGGATGTCCAGAGGAGGGGGACGTATGTGCCCAATAAATGAGGCGATCGCGGTACCTCGAGCGGAACGTACGTCCGACCCACTGGACACTGTGGAGGACTTGGGTCGAGTGCGTAACGCCCGCTCGATCTCTGCATCGACCTCCCATACCACCGGTGCCACCAGACAAGACTTTGGTAGTATGGGAGTGGGCTCAACGGACCTCTCCTCCGTGTCATACCGCCGAGACAGGGCATCTGCCTTCCCGTTCTGGGACCCAGGGATGTAAGTGATTTTAAATACAAACCGGGCTAGAAACATAGTCCAGCGAGCCTGGCGAGGATTCAGTCTCCTAGCTGCCCGGATGTATTCCAGGTTACGGTGGTCGGTCAAAATGAGGAAAGGGTGTTGAGCCCCCTCAAGCCAATGCCTCCACACCTTTAGGGCTTGTACCACGGCTAACAGCTCCCTGTCCCCTACGTCATAATTCCGGCTCCACGGACTGAGCTTCTTAGAATAAAAAGCACAGGGGCGGAGTTTAGGTGGTGTGCCAGACCGTTGTGAGAGAACGCCCCGATACCGGCCTCAGACGCGTCTACCTCTACCTGGAATGGTAAAGCGGGATCCGGAAGCGCCAGCACCGGCGCCGAGGTAAACAGGTCCTTCAGTCTCCCAAAAGCCCTGTCCGCCTCAGCTGACCACCGCAAGCGCACCGGACCCCCCTTCAACAGGGACGTTATGGGAGCTGCCACCTGTCCAAAACCCCGGATAAACCTCCGTAGTAATCGCAAAACCCAAGAACTGTTGCACCTCTTTCACAGTGGTTGGGGGTTTGCCAATTACGCACAGCTGACACCCGGTCAACCTCCATCTTCACCCCTGACGCAGACAACTGATAACCCAAAAAGGAGACCGACTCCTGAAAGAACAGACATTTCTCTGCCTTGACATATAGGTCATGCTCCAACAGCCTCCTCAATACTCGGCGCACCAGGGCTACATGCTCAGCTCGGGTAGAACTGTACACCAGAATATCAGTCTATGTACACGACTACTCCCTGCCCCTGCATGTCCCGGAAAATCTCATCTACAAAGGATTGGAAGACTGAGGGAGCATTCATTAACCCATATGGCATGACGAGATACTCGTAATGACCGGAGGTCGTGCTAAATGCTGTCTTCCATTCATCGCCCTCTCTAATGCGCACCAAGTTATATGCGCTCCTGAGATCCAATTTTGTGAAGAACTGAGCACCGTGTAATGACTCCGTCATAGTTGCAATCAGAGGAAGTGGATAACTGTACTTCACCGTAATCTGATTGAGACCGCGGTAATCAATACACGGGCGCAAACCTCCATCTTTTTTCTTCACAAAAAGAAGCTTGAGGAAGCGGGTGAAGTGGAGGCCCGTATGTATCCCTGTCTCAGAGACTCGGCGATGTAAGTTTCCATCGCCTTCCTCTCCTCTTGAGACAAGGGATACACATGGCTCCGCGGGGAGTGCTGCTCCTAACTGGAGATCTATCGCACAATCCCCCTGTCTATGAGGCGGCAGCTGCGCCCAGCCCTTGTCTTACTAAACACCAGTGTCAAATCCTCATACTGGGGAATATGCAGTGCGGGCATTTGATTTGGACTCTCCACCGAGGTCGCCCCTATGGAAACACCCAGACATAGCCCTCACACTGAACAGACCACCCTTTAAGAGCTTTCTCTCGCCACGAAATAGTAGGATCATGGGTAATCAACCAGGGGAAGTCCCAGCACCACCGGATACGCAGGAGAGTCAATCAGATAGAGCTGAATCGTCTCCTCATGACCCCCCTGCGTCTTCATCCTAAGGGGCGCTGTGACCTCCCTAATTAACCCAGATCCTAACGGACGGCTATCTAGGGCATGTACAGGGAAAGGCTTATCAACGGGAAGGAGAGGAATCCCTAACTCTACACAGAACTGGCGATCTACAAAATTCCCAGCTGCGCCTGAATCTACTAGCGCCTTATGCTGGGAACGAGGTGCAACCTGTGGAAAACAAACAGGCAAGGTTATGTGAACGACAGAAAGCTCTGGGTAAGTAGGGCGCCTACTCACCTGGGAGGACTCCCCAATGCGTGGCCTGCCTTCACCCCCACCGGGGACCTTCCCCAACACCTAGCCGCGGTGTGCCCTCCACGGCCACAGTTGGTGCAGGGAACGGCCCCCTCGGGTTCCTACTCCTCCGTTCTCTTGCGCCAGCACCTCCGAGCTCCATAGGGCTCGGCTCGGAGGTGCCGGAAGGTGGAATGGGCAACCCCCACCCGGGGACGTCCACGGGTGGCGAGCAGGGTGTCCAGCCGAATGGCCATGTCGACCAGTTGGTCAAACGACAACGTGGTATCCCTGCACGCCAACTCTCTCTGGACGTCCTCCCGGAGGCTGCAGCGGAAGTGGTCTATGAGGGCCCGCTCATTCCACCCTGCATCTGCCGCTAGAGTCCGAACTCCAAAGCAAAATCCTGTGCGCTCCTCATCCCTGTCGGAGGTAGAACAGACGCTCCCCGCCGCCTTCCCTTCTGGTGGATGGTCAAACACGGCACGGAAGCGGCGGGAGAACTCCCGCATAGGTAATAGTAGCGGCGTCTATTCTCCTCCATTCGGCGTTGGCCCACTCCAACGCCTTGCCCGTGAGACAGGAGATGAGGGCGGAGACGCCTCGTGTCCCGAGGGCGCCGGGTGTACGGTGGCGAGGTAGAGCTCCACTTGCAGCAGGAACCCTTGACACCCGGCAGCGGAGCCGTCGTACGCCCTCGGGAGCGAGAGCCGAATCCCGCTGGGTTCCGGAAGGGGAACAGGAGGACTGACCGATGGGGATGGTCCGGTAGGTGGGGGCGTGGGTACCTCGCTGCTTTCCCATCGGTGGAGAGTGTTCATCACCCGATCCAGGGCGTGACCGATCTGGTTGATCCTGTCCTCCTGCCCACGAAGACGGTCCTCCATGATGTCCGTTGGCGCGGTTGCTCCTGCTGATTCCATGGTGTGATGTGTGATTCTGTCAAGAATGCTGAGTGTGGATGTGGTGCGAGAAATCAAGCGCAGGAACAAGGGCGTTCGTCAACAGACTTTAGTGATCCAAAATATAACTCCAAACAGGTAACTGGCCAACCCAACCGGGAGGCATGAACAATTACGCACACACACAACAGTGCGTAAAATAGTAGAAACAGCGCACGCAGTGCGGACTCTCAAAAAACAAACAACATGAGAGGAAAAACCCACCAACAGCTAACAGCTGACATAACAATCACACATAACACCTGACCCAACACACGATAACTAAATAGGAAACAAAATCAAACACTAACAAGGGACAGGTGTACAAACAGACAAAACCAAACAAACATGAAACATCGAACGGTGGTAGCTAGTACTCCGGGGACGACGACCGCCGAAGCCTGCCCGAACAAGGAGGAGGAGCAGCCTCGGCCGAAACCGTGACATTCAAACTGTAACCAGTGCCTGCAACCTGGTTCAGGTTATCAATCAACCTACCAGGGTAGTTACAAACAGTACAGGAATTAAATCATCAACATGTATTGATCATATCTTTACTAATGCTGCAGAGATTTTTTGAAAGCAGTATCCAAATCCATTGGATGTAGTGATCACAATATAGTAGCCATATCTAGGAAAACCAAAGTTCCAAAGGCTGGGCCTAATATAGTGTATAAGAGGTCATACAATACGTTTTGTAGTGATTCTTATGTTGATGATGTAAAGAATATTTGTTGGTCCGTGGTGTGTAATGAGGAGCAACCAGACACTGCACTTGACACATTTATGAAATTGCTTATCCCAGTTACTAATAAGCATGCACCCATTAAGAACATGACTGTAAAAACTGTTAAATCCCTGTGGATTGATGAGGAATTGAAAAATGGTATGGCTGAGAGGGATGAGGCAAAAGGAATGGCAAACAAGTCTGGCTGCACAACAGATTGGCAAACGTATTGCAAATTGAGAAATCATGTGACTAAATGAAATAAAGATAAATGACATAAAGAATAATGGTAAAAAGCTTTGGAGCACCCTAAATGAAATTTTGGGAAAAAAGGCATTGAATCAGATGGCTCATTCATCACAAAACCAACTGATGTTGCCAACTACTTTAATGATTTTTTCATTGGCAAGATTAGCAAATTTATGCATGACATGCCAGCAACAATTGCTGACACTACACATCCAAATATATCTGACCAAATTATGAAAGACAAGCATTGTAATTTTGAATTCCATAAAGTGAGTGTGGAAGAGGTGAAAAAAGTATTGTTGTCTATCAACGATGACAAGCCACCGGGGTCTGACAACTTGTTTGGAAAACTACTGAGGATGATAGCGGACGATATTGCCACTCCTATTTGCCATATCTTCAATTTAAGCCTACTAGAAAGTGTGTGCCCTCAGGCCTGGAGGGAAGCAAAAGTAATTCCACTACCTAAGAATAGTAAAGCCCCCTTTACTGGCTCAAATAGCTGACCAATCAGCCTGTTACCAACCCTTAGTAAACTATTGGAAAAAATGATGTTTGACAGGATAAAATGCTATTTTACGGTAAACAAATTGACAACAAACTTTCAGCATGCTTATAGAGAAGGACATTCAACAAGCACAGCACTTACACAAATGACTGATGATTGGCTGAGAGAAATTGATGATAAAAAGATTGTGGGGGCTGTTTTGTTAGACTTCAGTGCGGCTTTTGACATTATCGATCATAGTCTGCTGCTGGAAAAACGTATGTGTTATGGCTTTACACCTCCTGCTATAATGTGGATAAAGAGTTACCTGTCTAACAGAACACAGAGGGTGTTCTTTAATGGAAGCCTCTGCAACATAATCCAGGTAGAATCAGGAATTCCCCAGAGCAGCTGTCTAGGCCCATTACTTTATTCAATCTTTACTAATGACATGCCACTGGCTTTGAGTAAAGCCAGAGTGTCTATGTATGCGGATGACTCAACACTATACATGTCAGCTACTACAGCGACTGAAATGACTGCAACACTTAACAAAGAGATGCAGTTAGTTTCAGAATGGGTGGCAAGGAATAAGTTAGTCCTAAATATTTCTACAACTAAAAGCATTGTATTTGGGACAAATCATTCACTAAACCCTAAACCTCAACTAAATCTTGTAATAAATAATGTGGAAATTGAGCAAGTTGAGGTGACTAAACTGCTTGGAGTAACCCTGGATTGTAAACTGTCATGGTCACAACATATTGATACAACAGTAGCTAAGATGGGGAGAAGTCTGTCCATAATAAAGCGCTGCTCTGCCTTCTTAACAGCACTATCAACAAGGCAGGTCCTACAGGCTCTAGTTTTGTCACACCTGGACTACTGTTCAGTCGTGTGGTCAGGTGCCACAAAAAAGGACTTAGGAAAATTGCAATTGCCTCAGAACAGGGCAGCACGGCTGGCCCTTGGATGTACACAGAGAGCTAATATTAATAATATGCATGTCGATCTCTCCTGGCTCAAAGTGGAGGAGAGATCGACTTCATCACTACTTGTATTTATGAGAGGTATTGACATGTTGAATGCACCGAGCTGTATGTTTGAGCTACTGGCGCACAGCTCGGTCACCCATGCATACCCCACAAGACATGGCACCAGAGGTCTCTTCACAGTCCCACACCTTACGGAACAGCGGGGACTGTGAAGCAACACAAACATAGGCGCAGACACATGCATTCATACACACACGATAACATACGCACTATACACACACGTACACAGGAAGAGTAGCTGCTGATTTGGCAGCAGCTAATGTGGCTCCATAATAAATACAAATACAAATACTAAACTAAGGACCCTGGGACTAAACACCTCCCTCTGCAACTGGATCCTACACTTCCTGACGGGCCATCCCCTGGTGGTGAGGGTAGGCAACAACACATCTGCCACGCTGATCCTCAACACGGGGGCCCCTCAGGGGTGCGTGCTCAGTCCCCTCCTGTACTTCCTGTTCACCCACGACTGCGCAACTCCAACACCATCATTAAGTTCGCCGATGACACAATGGTGGTAGGCCTGATCACCGACGATGATGACTGCCTACAGGGAGGAGGTCAGAGACTTGGCAGTGTGGTGCCAGGACAACAACCTCTCCCTCAACATCAGCAAGACAAAGGAGCTGATCGTGGACTACAGGAAACGGATGGCCGAGCACGCCCCCATTCCCATCGACGGGGCTGTAGTGGATATGGTTGAGAGCTTCAAGTTCCTCGGTGTCCACATCACTAAGAAACTATCATTGTCCACACGAACCAACACAGTCGTGAAGTGGGCACGACAACACTTCTTCCCACTCAAGAGACTGAAAAGATTTGGCGTGGGCCCTCAGATCCTCAAAAAGTTATACAGCTGCACCATCGAGAGCATCCTGACGGGTTGCATCACCGTCTGGTATGGCAACTGCTTGGCCTCTGACCGCAAGGCACTACAGAGGGTAGTGCGTACGGCCCCAGTACATCACTGGGGCCAAGCTTCCTGCCATCCAGGACCTCTATACCAGGCGGTGTCAGAGGAAGGCCCGAACAATTGTCAAAGACTCCAGCCACCCAAGTCATAGACTGTTCTCTCTGCTACCGCACGGCAAGCTGTACCGGAGCGTCAATTCTTGGACCAAAAAATAAATAAATAAATGTATGCACTCACTAACTGTAAGTAGCTCTGGATAAGAGCATCTGCTAAATGACTAAAATGTAAATGTAATGTATGTCCTCACATTCCAGGCTCTCATTTTCACCACATAGAGGCTACATATTGAAATATATTCAAACCAATGCCAGAAATGTAGATTGTACAGTAGGCTTCACAGCCCAGTTGACTGTATACCTGCTGTGGTACTCTGGCGCCCTCGTATGGATTCTAGATAGATAATTTCTCTATAATCTATAGTGATTAAAACGGTACAGATCATTTGTCTATAATGTAGCCATAGTGATTCTACATGGTATACATCATCATAAGGTAACGAGAATAATCATGAGATGTTCTGCAGTTTCTACTCTTTTTTTAGTTTTCAATTCATTGCTCAGAGATATACAGGGTTGGGGTGGTACACCTCTATAGAACATACAGTGGGGAAAAAAGTATTTAGTCAGCCACCAATTGTGCAAGTTCTCCCACTTAAAAAGATGAGAGAGGCCTGTAATTTTAATCATAGGTACACGGCAACTATGACAGGCAAAATGAGATTTTTTTTTCCAGAAAATCACATTGTAGGATTTTTTATGAATTTATTTGCCAATTATGGTGGAAAATAAGTATTTGGTCAATAACAAAAGTTTCTCAATACTTTGTTATATACCCTTTGTTGGCAATGACACAGGTCAAACGTTTTCTGTAAGTCTTCACAAGGTTTTCACACACTGTTGCTGGTATTTTGGCCCATTCCTCCATGCAGATCTCCTCTAGAGCAGTGATGTTTTGGGGCTGTCACTGGGCAACACCGACTTTCAACTCCCTCCAAAGATGTTCTATGGGGTTGAGATCTGGAGACTGGCTAGGCCACTCCAGGACCTTGAAATGCTTCTTACGAAGCCACTCCTTCGTTGCCGGGCGGTGTGTTTGGGATCATTGTCATGCTGAAAGACCCAGCCACGTTTCATCTTCAATGCCCTTGCTGATGGAAGGAGGTTATCACTCAAAATCTCACGATACATGGCCCCATTCATTCTTTCCTTTACACGGATCAGTCGTCCTGGTCCCTTTGCAGAAAAACAGCCCCAAAGCATGATGTTTCCACCCCCGTGCTTCACAGTAGGTATGGTGTTCTTTGGATGCAACTCAGCATTCTTTGTCCTCCAAACACGACGAGTTGAGTTTTTACCAAAAAGTTATATTTTGGTTTCATCTGACCATATGACATTCTCCCAATCCTCTTCTGGATCATCCAAATGCACTCTAGCAAACTTCAGACGGGCCTGGACATGTACTGGCTTAAGCAGGGGGACACATCTGGCACTGCAGGATTTGAGTCCCTGGCGGCGTAGTGTGTTACTGATGGTAGGCTTTGTTACTTTGGTCCCAGCTCTCTGCAGGTCATTCACTAGGTCCCCCTGTGTGGTTCTGGGATTTTTGCTCACCGTTCTTGTGATCATTTTGACCCCTCGGGTTGAGATCTTGCGTGGAGCCCCAGATCGAGGGAGATTATCAGTGGTCTTGTATGTCTTCCATTTCCTAATAATTGCTCCCACAGTTGATTTCTTCAAACCAAGCTGCTTACCTATTGCAGATTCAGTCTTCCCAGCCTGGTGCAGGTCTACAATTTTGTTTCTGGTGTCCTTTGACAGCTCTTTGGTCTTGGCCATAGTGGAGTTTGGAGTGTGACTGTTTGAGGTTGTGGACAGGTGTCTTTTATACTGATAACAAGTTCAAACAGGTGCCATTAATACAGGTAACGAGTGGAGGACAGAGGAGCCTCTTAAAGAAGAAGTTACAGGTCTGTGAGAGCCAGAAATCTTGCTTGTTTGTAGGTGACCAAATACTTATTTTCCACCATAATTTGCAAATAAATTCATTAAAAATCCTACAATGTGATTTTCTGGAGAAAAAAAATCTCAATTTGTCTGTCATAGTTGACGTGTACCTATGATGAAAATTACAGGCCTCTCTCATCTTTTTAAGTGGGAGAACTTGCACAATTGGTGGCTGACTAAATACTTTTTTCCCCACTGTAGCCAGTAGCATTGAAATCAGACTATATACACACATCAGAAATTTAGCCAGTAGCATTGTAATCAGACTACAAACAAACATCAGAAATATAACCTTGTAATCAGACTAAATAAACAGATATGTATTATGGCAATTATCTTTGTAATCAGACTACATACAGAAATCAGAGATATAGCCAGTAGCCTTCTAAACAGACTACAAACACACATCAGAAATGTTGGCAGTAGCCCTGTGATCAGACGACATACAAACATCAGAAATATAGCCATGTAATCAGACTACATACACACACATCAGACATATTGCCAGTAATCTTGTAATTAGACCACATACACACATCAGAAATATAGCCTTGTAATAATGAGTGTGGTGTTGGTGTTCCCCTGTTAGTTTGATAGAAGCCTGAGTGTTGGTGTTCCCCTGTTAGTTTGATAGAAGCCTGAGTGTTGGTGTTCCCCTGTTAGTTTGATAGAAGCCTGAGTGTTGGTGTTCCCCTGTTAGTTTGATATAAGCCTGAGTGTTGGTGTTTCCCCTGTTAGTTTGATATAAGCCTGAGTGTTGGTGTTCCCCTGTTAGTTTGATATAAGCCTGAGTGTTGGTGTTCCCCTGTTAGTTTGATAGAAGTCTGAGTGTTGGTGTTCCCCTGTTAGTTTGATAGAAGCCTGAGTGTTGGTGTTCCCCTGTTAGTTTGATATAAGCCTGAGTGTTGGTGTTCCCCTGTTAGTTTGATAGAAGCCTGAGTGTTGGTGTTTCCCCTGTTAGTTTGATAGAAGCCTGAGTGTTGGTGTTCCCCTGTTAGTTTGATAGAAGCCTGAGTGTTGGTGTTCCCCTGTTAGTTTGATAGAAGCCTGAGTGTTGGTGTTCCCTGTTAGTTTGATAGAAGTCTGAGTGTTGGTGTTTCCCCTGTTAGTTTGATAGAAGCCTGAGTGTTGGTGTTTCCCCTGTTAGTTTGATAGAAGCCTGAGTGTTGGTGTTTCCCTGTTAGTTTGATAGAAGCCTGAGTGTTGGTGTTTCCCCTGTTAGTTTGATAGAAGCCTGAGTGTTGGTGTTCCCCTGTTAGTTTGATAGAAGCCTGAGTGTTGGTGTTTCCCCTGTTAGTTTGATATAAGCCTGAGTGTTGGTGTTCCCCTGTTAGTTTGATATAAGCCTGAGTGTTGGTGTTCCCCTGTTAGTTTGATAGAAGCCTGAGTGTTGGTGTTGTTAGTTTGATAGAAGCCTGAGTGTTGGTGTTCCCCTGTTAGTTTGATAGAAGCCTGAGTGTTGGTGTTTCCCCTGTTAGTTTGATAGAAGCCTGAGTGTTGGTGTTCCCCTGTTAGTTTGATAGAAGCCTGAGTGTTGGTGTTTCCCCTGTTAGTTTGATAGAAGCCTGAGTGTTGGTGTTCCCCTGTTAGTTTGATAGAAGCCTGAGTGTTGGTGTTGTTAGTTTGATAGAAGCCTGAGTGTTGGTGTTCCCCTGTTAGTTTGATAGAAGCCTGAGTGTTGGTGTTTCCCCTGTTAGTTTGATAGAAGCCTGAGTGTTGGTGTTGTTAGTTTGATAGAAGCCTGAGTGTTGGTGTTCCCCTGTTAGTTTGATAGAAGCCTGAGTGTTGGTGTTGTTAGTTTGATAGAAGCCTGAGTGTTGGTGTTTAGTTTGATAGAAGCCTGGGTGTTGGTGTTCCCCTGTTAGTTTGATAGAAGCCTGAGTGTTGGTGTTCCCCTATTAGTTTGATAGAAGCCTGAGTGTTGGTGTTCCCCTGTTAGTTTGATAGAAGCCTGAGTGTTGGTGTTTCCCCTGTTAGTTTGATAGAAGCCTGAGTGTTGGTGTTTAGTTTGATAGAAGCCTGATGTTGGTGTTCCCCTGTTAGTTTGATAGAAGCCTGAGTGTTGGTGTTTCCCCTGTTAGTTTGATAGAAGTCTGAGTGTTGGTGTTTAGTTTGATAGAAACCTGAGTGTTGGTGTTCCCCTGTTAGTTTGATAGAAGTCTGAGTGTTGGTGTTTAGTTTGATAGAAACCTGAGTGTTGGTGTTTCCCCTGTTAGTTTGATAGAAGTCTGAGTGTTGGTGTTTAGTTTGATAGAAACCTGAGTGTTGGTGTTTCCCCTGTTAGTTTGATAGAAGCCTGAGTGTTGGTGTTCCCCTGTTAGTTTGATAGAAGTCTGAGTGTTGGTGTTTAGTTTGATAGAAACCTGAGTGTTGGTGTTTCCCCTGTTTGATAGAAGCCTGAGTGTTGGTGTTTCCCTGTTAGTTTGATAGAAGCCTGAGTGTTGGTGTTTAGTTTGTTAGAAGCCTGAGTGTTGGTGTTTCCCCTGTTTGATAGAAGCCTGAGTGTTGGTGTTTAGTTTGTTAGAAGCCTGAGTGTTGGTGTTTCCCCTGTTAGTTTGATAGAAGCCTGAGTGTTGGTGTTTAGTTTGATAGAAGCCTGAGTGTTGGTGTTTCCCCTGTTTGATAGAAGCCTGAGTGTTGGTGTTTCCCTGTTAGTTTGATAGAAGCCTGAGTGTTGGTGTTTAGTTTGATAGAAGCCTGAGTGTTGGTGTTTCCCCTGTTAGTTTGATAGAAGCCTGAGTGTTGGTGTTCCCCTGTTAGTTTGAAAGAAGCCTGAGTGTTGGTGTTTCCCCTGTTAGTTTGATATAAGCCTGAGTGTTGGTGTTCCCCTGTTAGTTTGATAGAAGCCTGAGTGTTGGTGTTCCCCTGTTAGTTTGATAGAAGCCTGAGTGTTGGTGTTCCCCTGTTAGTTTGATAGAAGCCTGAGTGTTGGTGTTTCCCTGTTAGTTTGATAGAAGCCTGAGTGTTGGTGTTTCCCTGTTAGTTTGATAGAAGCCTGAGTGTTGGTGTTCCCCTGTTAGTTTGATAGTAGCCTGAGTGTTGGTGTTCCCCTGTTAGTTTGATAGAAGCCTGAGTGTTGGTGTTCCCCTGTTAGTTGATAGAAGCCTGAGTGTTGGTGTTCCCCTGTTAGTTTGATAGAAGCCTGAGTGTTGGTGTTTCCCCTGTTAGTTTGATAGAAGCCTGAGTGTTGGTGTTCCCCTGTTAGTTTGATAGAAGCCTGAGTGTTGGCGTTTCCCCTGTTAGTTTGATAGAAGCCTGAGTGTTGGTGTTCCCCTGTTAGTTTGATAGAAGCCTGAGTGTTGGTGTTCCCCTGTTAGTTTGATAGAAGCCTGAGTGTTGGTGTTTAGTTTGATAGAACCTGAGTGTTGGTGTTTCCCCTGTTAGTTTGATAGAAGCCTGAGTGTTGGTGTTGTTAGTTTGATAGAAGCCTGAGTGTTGGTGTTTAGTTTGATAGAAGCCTGGGTGTTGGTGTTTCCCTGTTAGTTTGATAGAAGCCTGGGTGTTGGTGTTTAGTTTGATAGAAGCCTGGGTGTTGGTGTTCCCCTGTTAGTTTGATATAAGCCTGAGTGTTGGTGTTTCCCCTGTTAGTTGATAGAAGCCTGAGTGTTGGTGTTCCCCTGTTAGTTTGATAGAAGCCTGAGTGTTGGTGTTCCCCTGTTAGTTTGATAGAAGCCTGAGTGTTGGTGTTCCCCTGTTAGTTTGATAGAAGCCTGAGTGTTGGTGTTCCCCTGTTAGTTTGATAGAAGCCTGAGTGTTGGTGTTCCCCTGTTAGTTTGATAGAAGCCTGAGTGTTGGTGTTTCCCCTGTTAGTTGATAGAAGCCTGAGTGTTGGTGTTTCCCCTGTTAGTTTGATAGAAGCCTGAGTGTTGGTGTTGTTAGTTTGATAGAAGCCTGAGTGTTGGTGTTCCCCTGTTAGTTTGATAGAAGCCTGAGTGTTGGTGTTCCCCTGTTAGTTTGATAGAAGCCTGAGTGTTGGTGTTCCCCTGTTAGTTTGATAGAAGCCTGAGTGTTGGTGTTCCCCTGTTAGTTTGATAGAAGCCTGAGTGTTGGTGTTTCCCCTGTTAGTTTGATAGAAGCCTGAGTGTTGGTGTTCCCCTGTTAGTTGATAGAAGCCTGAGTTTTGGTGTTCCCCTGTTAGTTTGATAGAAGCCTGAGTGTTGGTGTTTCCCCTGTTAGTTGATAGAAGCCTGAGTGTTGGTGTTCCCCTGTTAGTTTGATAGAAGCCTGAGTATTGGTGTTTCCCCTGTTAGTTTGATAGAAGCCTGAGTGTTGGTGTTCCCCTGTTAGTTTGATAGAAGCCTGAGTGTTGGTGTTCCCCTGTTAGTTTGATAGAAGCCTGAGTGTTGGTGTTTCCCCTGTTAGTTGATAGAAGCCTGAGTGTTGGTGTTCCCCTGTTAGTTTGATAGAAGCCTGCGTGTTGGTGTTCCCCTGTTAGTTTGATAGAAGCCTGCGTGTTGGTGTTCCCCTGTTAGTTTGATATAAGCCTGAGTGTTGGTGTTCCCCTGTTAGTTTGATAGAAGCCTGGGTGTTGGTGTTTCCCCTGTTAGTTTGATAGAAGCCTGAGTGTTGGTGTTCCCCTGTTAGTTTGATAGAAGCCTGGGTGTTGGTGTTCCCCTGTTAGTTTGATATAAGCCTGAGTGTTGGTGTTTTCCCTGTTAGTTTGATAGAAGTCTGAGTGTTGGTGTTTTCCCTGTTAGTTTGATATAAGCCTGAGTGTGGGTGTTTTCCCTGTTAGTTTGATAGAAGCCTGAGTGTTGGTGTTCCCCTGTTAGTTTGATAGAAGCCTGAGTGTTGGTGTTGTTAGTTTGATAGAAGCCTGAGTGTTGGTGTTCCCCTGTTAGTTTGATAGAAGCCTGAGTGTTGGTGTTTCCCCTGTTAGTTTGATAGAAGCCTGAGTGTTGGTGTTCCCCTGTTAGTTTGATAGAAGCCTGAGTGTAGGTGTTTCCCCTGTTAGTTTGATAGAAGCCTGAGTGTTGGTGTTTCCCCTGTTAGTTTGATAGAAGCCTGAGTGTTGGTGTTGTTAGTTTGATAGAAGCCTGAGTGTTGGTGTTTCCTGTTAGTTTGATAGAAGCCTGAGTGTTGGTGTTTCCCCTGTTAGTTTGATAGAAGCCTGAGTGTGGGTGTTGTTAGTTTGATAGAAGCCTGAGTGTTGGTGTGTTAGTTTGATAGAAGCCTGAGTGTTGGTGTTTGTTAGTTTGATAGAAGCCTGAGTGTTGGTGTTTAGTTTGATAGAAGCCTGGGTGTTGGTGTTCCCTGTTAGTTTGATAGAAGCCTGAGTGTTGGTGTTCCCCTATTAGTTTGATAGAAGCCTGAGTGTTGGTGTTCCCCTGTTAGTTTGATAGAAGCCTGAGTGTTGGTGTTTAGTTTGATAGAAGAATGATGTTGGTGTTCCCCTGTTAGTTTGATAGAAGCCTGCGTGTTGGTGTTTCCCTGTTAGTTTGATAGAAGCCTGAGTGTTGGTGTTTCCCCTGTTAGTTTGATAGAAGCCTGAGTGTTGGTGTTCCCCTGTTAGTTTGATAGAAGTCTGAGTGTTGGTGTTTAGTTTGATAGAAACCTGAGTGTTGGTGTTTCCCCTGTTTGATAGAAGCCTGAGTGTTGGTGTTTCCCTGTTAGTTTGATAGAAGCCTGAGTGTTGGTGTTTAGTTTGATAGAAGCCTGAGTGTTGGTGTTTCCCCTGTTTGATAGAAGCCTGAGTGTTGGTGTTTCCCTGTTAGTTTGATAGAAGCCTGAGTGTTGGTGTTTAGTTTGATAGAAGCCTGAGTGTTGGTGTTTCCCCTGTTAGTTTGATAGAAGCCTGAGTATTGGTGTTCCCCTGTTAGTTTGAAAGAAGCCTGAGTGTTGGTGTTTCCCCTGTTAGTTTGATATAAGCCTGAGTGTTGGTGTTCCCCTGTTAGTTTGATAGAAGCCTGAGTGTTGGTGTTCCCTGTTAGTTTGATAGAAGCCTGAGTGTTGGTGTTCCCCTGTTAGTTTGATAGAAGCCTGAGTGTTGGTGTTTCCCTGTTAGTTTGATAGAAGCCTGAGTGTTGGTGTTTCCCTGTTAGTTTGATAGAAGCCGAGTGTTGGTGTTCCCTGTTAGTTTGATAGAAGCCTGAGTGTTGGTGTTCCCCTGTTAGTTTGATAGAAGCCTGAGTGTTGGTGTTCCCCTGTTAGTTGATAGAAGCCTGAGTGTTGGTGTTCCCCTGTTAGTTTGATAGAAGCCTGAGTGTTGGTGTTTCCCCTGTTAGTTTGATAGAAGCCTGAGTGTTGGTGTTCCCCTGTTAGTTTTGATAGAAGCCTGAGTGTTGGCGTTCCCCTGTTAGTTTGATAGAAGCCTGAGTGTTGGTGTTCCCCTGTTAGTTTGATAGAAGCCTGAGTGTTGGTGTTCCCCTGTTAGTTTGATAGAAGCCTGAGTGTTGGTGTTTAGTTTGATAGAAGCCTGGGTGTTGGTGTTGTTAGTTTGATAGAAGCCTGAGTGTTGGTGTTTCCCCTGTTAGTTTGATAGAAGCCTGAGTGTTGGTGTTGTTAGTTTGATAGAAGCCTGAGTGTTGGTGTTTAGTTTGATAGAAGCCTGGGTGTTGGTGTTTCCCTGTTAGTTTGATAGAAGCCTGGGTGTTGGTGTTTAGTTTGATAGAAGCCTGGGTGTTGGTGTTCCCCTGTTAGTTTGATAGAAGCCTGAGTGTTGGTGTTTCCCCTGTTAGTTTGATAGAAGCCTGAGTGTTGGTGTTCCCCTGTTAGTTTGATAGAAGCCTGAGTGTTGGTGTTTCCCCTGTTAGTTTGATAGAAGCCTGAGTGTTGGTGTTTCCCCTGTTAGTTTGATAGAAGCCTGAGTGTTGGTGTTCCCCTGTTAGTTTGATAGAAGCCTGAGTGTTGGTGTTTCCCCTGTTAGTTTGATAGAAGCCTGAGTGTTGGTGTTCCCCTGTTAGTTTGATAGAAGCCTGAGTGTTGGTGTTTCCCCTGTTAGTTTGATAGAAGCCTGAGTGTTGGTGTCCTGTTAGTTTGATAGAAGCCTGAGTGTTGGTGTTCCCCTGTTAGTTTGATAGAAGCCTGAGTGTTGGTGTTCCCCTGTTAGTTTGATAGAAGCCTGAGTGTTGGTGTTCCCTGTTAGTTTGATAGAAGCCTGAGTGTTGGTGTTCCCCTGTTAGTTTGATAGAAGCCTGAGTGTTGGTGTTTCCCCTGTTAGTTTGATAGAAGCCTGAGTGTTGGTGTTCCCCTGTTAGTTGATAGAAGCCTGAGTGTTGGTGTTGCCCTGTTAGTTTGATAGAAGCCTGAGTGTTGGTGTTTCCCCTGTTAGTTTGATATAAGCCTGAGTGTTGGTGTTCCCCTGTTAGTTTGATAGAAGCCTGAGTGTTGGGTGTGTTTGATAGAAGCCTGGTGTTAGTGTTGGTTTGATAGAAGCCTGAGTGTTGGTGTTTCCCCTGTTAGTTTGATAGAAGCCTGAGTGTTGGTGTTGTTAGTTTGATAGAAGCCTGAGTGTTGGTGTTTAGTTTGATAGAAGCCTGGAGTGTTGGTGTTTCCCCTGTTAGTTTGATTGAAGCCTGAGTGTTGGTGTTTAGTTTGATAGAAGCCTGAGTGTTGGTGTTCTTTAGTTTGATAGAAGCCGAGTGTTGGTGTTTCCCTGTTTGATAGAAGCCTGAGTGTTGGTGTTCCCTGTTAGTTTGATAGAAGCCTGGGTGTTGGTGTTCCCCTATTAGTTTGATTGAAGCCTGAGTGTTGGTGTTTAGTTTGATAGAAGCCTGAGTGTTGGTGTTCCCCTATTAGTTTGATAGAAGCCTGAGTGTTGGTGTTTAGTTTGATAGAAGCCTGAGTGTTGGTGTTTCCCCTGTTTGATAGAAGCCTGAGTGTTGGTGTTCCCCTGTTAGTTTGATAGAAGCCTGAGTGTTGGTGTCCCCTGTTAGTTTGATAGAAGCCTGAGTGTTGGTGTTTCCCCTGTTAGTTTGATAGAAGCCTGAGTGTTGGTGTTTCTGTTAGTTTGATAGAAGCCTGAGTGTTGGTGTTTCCCCTGTTTGATAGAAGCCTGAGTGTTGGTGTTTCCCCTGTTTGATAGAAGCCTGAGTGTTGGTGTTTAGTTTGATAGAAGCCTGAGTGTTGGTGTTCCCCTGTTAGTTTGATAGAAGCCTGAGTGTTGGTGTTTCCCCTGTTAGTTTGATAGAAGCCTGAGTGTTGGTGTTTCCCTGTTAGTTTGATATAAGCCTGAGTGTTGGTGTTTCCCCTGTTAGTTTGATAGAAGCCTGAGTGTTGGTGTTCCCCTGTTAGTTTGATAGAAGCCTGAGTGTTGGTGTTCCCCTGTTAGTTTGATAGAAGCCTGAGTGTTGGTGTTCCCCTGTTAGTTTGATAGAAGCCTGAGTGTTGGTGTTCCCCTGTTAGTTTGATAGAAGCCTGAGTGTTGGTGTTTCCCTGTTAGTTTGATAGAAGCCTGAGTGTTGGTGTTTCCCTGTTAGTTTGATAGAAGCCTGAGTGTTGGTGTTTCCCTGTTAGTTTGATAGAAGCCTGAGTGTTGGTGTTCCCCTGTTAGTTTGATAGAAGCCTGAGTGTTGGTGTTTCCCTGTTAGTTTGATATAAGCCTGAGTGTTGGTGTTTAGTTTGATAGAAGCCTGGGTGTTGGTGTTGTTAGTTTGATAGAAGCCTGAGTGTTGGTGTTTCCCCTGTTAGTTTGATAGAAGCCTGAGTGTTGGTGTTTCCTTTAGTTTGATAGAAGCCTGAGTGTTGGTGTTTGTTTGATAGAAGCCTGAGTGTTGGTGTTTCCCTGTTAGTTTGATAGAAGCCTGAGTGTTGGTGTTCCCTGTTAGTTTGATAGAAGCCTGAGTGTTGGTGTTCCCCGTTAGTTTGATAGAAGCCTGAGTGTTGGTGTTTCCGTTAGTTTGATAGAAGCCTGAGTGTTGGTGTTCCCCTGTTAGTTTGATAGAAGCCTGAGTGTTGGTGTTCCCCTGTTAGTTTGATAGAAGCCTGAGTGTTGGTGTTCCCTGTTAGTTTGATAGAAGCCTGGGTGTTGGTGTTTCCCCTGTTAGTTTGATAGAAGCCTGAGTGTTGGTGTTTCCCCTGTTAGTTTGATAGAAGCCTGAGTGTTGGTGTTCCCCTGTTAGTTTGATAGAAGCCTGAGTGTTGGTGTTCCTCTGTTAGTTTGATAGAAGCCTGAGTGTTGGTGTTCCCCTGTTAGTTTGATAGAAGCCTGGTGTTGGTGTTCCCCTGTTAGTTTGATGAAGCCTGAGTGTTGGTGTTCCCCTGTTAGTTTGATAGAAGCCTGAGTGTTGGTGTTTCCCCTGTTAGTTTGATAGAAGCCTGAGTGTTGGTGTTCCCCTGTTAGTTTGATAGAAGCCTGAGTGTTGGTGTTTCCCCTGTTAGTTTGATAGAAGCCTGAGTGTTGGTGTTTCCCTGTTAGTTTGATAGAAGCCTGAGTGTTGGTGTTCCCCTGTTAGTTTGATAGAAGCCTGAGTGTTGGTGTTTCCCCCTGTTAGTTTGATAGAAGCCTGAGTGTTGGTGTTCCCCTGTTAGTTTGATAGAAGCCTGAGTGTTGGTGTTCCCTGTTGTTTGATAGAAGCCTGAGTGTTGGTGTTTCCCTGTTAGTTTGATATAAGCCTGAGTGTTGGTGTTTCCCTGTTAGTTTGATAGAAACCTGGGTGTTGGTGTTGTTAGTTTGATAGAAGCCTGAGTGTTGGTGTTCCCCTGTTAGTTTGATAGAAGCCTGAGTGTTGGTGTTCTCTGTTAGTTTGATAGAAGCCTGAGTGTTGGTGTTCCCCTGTTAGTTTGATAGAAGCCTGCGTGTTGGTGTTTCCCCTGTTAGTTTGATAGAAGCCTGGGTGTTGTTCCCCTGTTAGTTTGATATAAGCCTGAGTGTTGGTGTTTCCCTGTTAGTTTGATAGAAGCCTGAGTGTTGGTGTTCCCCTGTTAGTTTGATAGAAGCCTGAGTGTTGGTGTTTCCCCTGTTAGTTTGATAGAAGCCTGAGTGTTGGTGTTCCCCTGTTAGTTTGATAGAAGCCTGAGTGTTGGTGTTTCCCCTGTTAGTTTGATAGAAGCCTGAGTGTTGGTGTTTCCCCTGTTAGTTTGATAGAAGCCTGAGTGTTGGTGTTTCCTGTTAGTTTGATAGAAGCCTGAGTTGGTGTTCCCCTGTTAGTTTGATAGAAGCCTGAGTGTTGGTGTTCCTTTAGTTTGATAGAAGCCTGAGTGTTGGTGTTCCCTGTTAGCTTGATAGAAGCCTGAGTGTTGGTGTTTCCCTGTTAGTTTGAGAAGCCTGAGTGTTGTGGTTAGTTGATAGAAGCCGAGTGTTGGTGTCTGTTAGTTTGATAGAAGCCTGAGTGTTGGTGTTTCCCCTGTTAGTTTGATAGAAGCCTGAGTGTTGGTGTTTCCCCTGTTAGTTTGATAGAAGCCTGAGTGTTGGTGTTCCCCTGTTAGTTTGATAGAAGCCTGAGTGTTGGTGTTGTTAGTTTGATAGAAGCCTGAGTGTTGGTGTTTCCCCTGTTAGTTTGATAGAAGCCTGAGTGTTGGTGTTGTTAGTTTGATAGAAGCCTGAGTGTTGGTGTTCCCCTGTTAGTTTGATAGAAGCCTGAGTGTTGGTGTTTAGTTTGATAGAAGCCTGAGTGTTGGCTGTTAGTTTGATAGAAGCCTGAGTGTTGGTGTTCCCCTGTTAGTTTGATAGAAGCCTGAGTGTTGGTGTTTCCTGTTAGTTTGATAGAAGCCTGAGTGTTGGTGTTTGTTAGTTTGATAGAAGCCTGAGTGTTGGTGTTTCCCTGTTAGTTTGATAGAAGCCTGAGTGTTGGTGTTTCCCCTGTTAGTTTGATAGAAGCCTGAGTGTTGGTGTTTCCCCTGTTAGTTGATAGAAGCCTGAGTGTTGGTGTTTGTTAGTTTGATAGAAGCCTGAGTGTTGGTGTTCCCTGTAGTTTGATAAGCCTGAGGTTGGTGCCTTTTAGTTTGATAGAAGCCTGAGTGTTGGTGTTCCCCTGTTAGTTTGATAGAAGCCTGAGTGTTGGTGTCTGTTAGTTTGATAGAAGCCTGAGTGTTGGTGTTTCCCCTGTTAGTTTGATAGAAGCCTGAGTGTTGGTGTTCTGTTAGTTTGATAGAAGCCTGAGTGTTGGTGTTTCCCCTGTTAGTTTGATAGAAGCCTGAGTGTTGGTGTTCCCCTGTTAGTTTGATAGAAGCCTGAGTGTTGGTGTTCCCCTGTTAGTTTGATAGAAGCCTGAGTGTTGGTGTTCCCCTGTTAGTTTGATAGAAGCCTGAGTGTTGTTTTGTTAGTTTGATAGAAGCCTGAGTGTTGGTGTTCCCGTTAGTTTGATAGAAGCCTGAGTGTTGGTGTTCCCTGTTAGTTTGATAGAAGCCTGAGTGTTGGTGTTCCCTTAGTTTGATAGAAGCCTGAGTGTTGGTGTTCCCCTGTTAGTTTGATAGAAGCCTGAGTGTTGGTGTTTAGTTTGATAGAAGCCTGAGTGTTGGAAGTTTCTGTTAGTTTGATAGAAGCCTGAGTGTTGGTGTTTCCCTATTAGTTTGATAGAAGCCTGAGTGTTGGTGTTTAGCTTTGATAGAAGCCTGAGTGTTGGTGTTTCCCCTGTTAGTTTGATAGAAGCCTGAGTGTTGGTGTTCCCCTGTTAGTTTGATAGAAGCCTGAGTGTTGGTGTCTGTTAGTTTGATAGAAGCCTGAGTGTTGGTGTTCCCCTGTTAGTTTGATAGAAGCCTGAGTGTTGGTGTTCCCTGTTAGTTTGATAGAAGCCTGAGTGTTGGTGTTCCCCTGTTAGTTTGATAGAAGCCTGAGTGTTGGTGTTCCCCTGTTAGTTTGATAGAAGCCTGAGTGTTGGTGTTCCCTGTTAGTTTGATAGAAGCCTGGGTGTTGGTGTTTCCCTGTTAGTTTGATAGAAGCCTGAGTGTTGGTGTTCCCCTGTTAGTTTGATAGAAGCCTGAGTGTTGGGTGTTAGTTTGATAGAAGCCTGAGTGTTGGTGTTTAGTTTGATAGAAGCCTGAGTGTTGGTGTTTCCCTGTTAGTTTGATAGAAGCCTGAGTGTTGGTGTTCCCTGTTAGTTTGATAAGCCTGAGTGTTGGTGTTTCCTGTTAGTTTGATAGAAGCCTGAGTGTTGGTGTTCTGTTAGTTTGATAGAAGCCTGAGTGTTGGTGTTCCTGATAGTTTGATAGCCTGAGGTGTTGGTGTTAGTTTGATAGAAGCCTGAGTGTTGGTGTTCCCCTGTTAGTTTGATAGAAGCCTGAGTGTTGGTGTCCCTGTTAGTTTGATAGAAGCCTGAGTGTTGGTGTTTCCCTGGTTTGATAGAAGCCTGGGTGTTGGTGTTCCCCTGTTAGTTTGATAGAAGCCTGAGTGTTGGTGTTTCCCTGTTAGTTTGATAGAAGCCTGAGTGTTGGTGTTTAGTTTGATAGAAGCCTGAGTGTTGGTGTTTCCCCTGTTAGTTTGATAGAAGCCTGAGTGTTGGTGTTTCCCTGTTAGTTTGATAGAAGCCTGAGTGTTGGTGTTCCCTGTTAGTTTGATAGAAGCCTGAGTGTTGGTGTTCCCCTGTTAGTTTGATAGAAGCCTGAGTGTTGGTGTTCCCCTGTTAGTTTGATAGAAGCCTGAGTGTTGGTGTTTCCCCTGTTAGTTTGATAGAAGCCTGAGTGTTGGTGTTCCCCTGTTAGTTTGATAGAAGCCTGAGTGTTGGTGTTTTGTTTGATAGAAGCCTGTGTGTTGGTGTTCCCCCTGTTAGTTTGTTAGAAGCCTGAGTGTTGGTGTTTCTGTTAGTTTGATAGAAGCCTGAGTGTTGGTGTTCCCCTGTTAGTTTGATAGAAGCCTGAGTGTTGGTGTTGTTAGTTTGATAGAAGCCTGAGTGTTGGTGTTTCCCCTGTTAGTTTGATAGAAGCCTGAGTGTTGGTGTTCCCTGTTAGTTTGATAGAAGCCTGAGTGTTGGTGTTCCCCTGTTAGTTTGATAGAAGCCTGAGTGTTGGTGTTTAGTTTGATATAAGCCTGAGTGTTGGTGTTTCCCCTGTTAGTTTGATAGAAGCCTGAGTGTTGGTGTTTCCCCTGTTAGTTTGATAGAAGCCTGGGTGTTGGTGTTTCCCTGTTAGTTTGATAGAAGCCTGAGTGTTGGTGTTCCCCTGTTAGTTTGATAGAAGCCTGAGTGTTGGTGTTGTTAGTTTGATAGAAGCCTGAGTGTTGGTGTTTCCCCTGTTTGATAGAAGCCTGAGTGTTGGTGTTCCCCTGTTAGTTTGATAGAAGCCTGAGTGTTGGTGTTCCCCTGTTAGTTTGATAGAAGCCTGAGTGTTGGTGTTTCCCCTGTTAGTTTGATAGAAGCCTGAGTGTTGGTGTTGTTAGTTTGATAGAAGCCTGAGTGTTGGTGTCCCTGTTAGTTTGATAGAAGCCTGAGTGTTGGTGTTTTCCCCTGTTAGTTTGATAGAAGCCTGAGGTTGGTGTTCCCCTGTTAGTTTGATAGAAGCCTGAGTGTTGGTGTTCCCCTCTTAGTTTGATAGAAGCCTTCGTTAGTTTGATAGAAGCCTGAGTGTTGGTGTTTCCCCTGTTAGTTTGATAGAAGCCTGAGTGTTGGTGTTTCCCCTGTTAGTTTGATAGAAGCCTGAGTGTTGGTGTCTGTTAGTTTGATAGAAGCCTGAGTGTTGGTGTTTCCCCTGTTAGTTTGATAGAAGCCTGGGTGTTGGTGTTTCCTGTTAGTTTGATAGAAGCCTGAGTGTTGGTGTTTCCCCTGTTAGTTTGATAGAAGCCTGAGTGTTGGTGTTGTTTAGTTTGATAGAAGCCTGAGTGTTGGTGTCTGTTAGTTTGATAGAAGCCTGAGTGTTGGTGTTTCCCTGTTAGTTTGATAGAAGCCTGAGTGTTGGTGTTTCCCTGTTAGTTTGATAGAAGCCTGAGTGTTGGTGTGTTAGTTTGATAGAAGCCTGAGTGTTGGTGTTTTGTTAGTTTGATAGAAGCCTGAGTGTTGGTGTTCCCTATTAGTTTGATAGAAGCCTGAGTGTTGGTGTTCGTTAGTTTGATAGAAGCCTGAGTGTTGGTGTTCCCCTGTTAGTTTGATAGAAGCCTGAGTGTTGGTGTTCCCCTGTTAGTTTGATAGAAGCCTGAGTGTTGGTGTTCCCCTATTAGTTTGATAGAAGCCTGAGTGTTGGTGTTTCCCTGTTAGTTTGATAGAAGCCTGAGTGTTGGTGTTTCCCCTGTTAGTTTGATAGAAGCCTGAGTGTTGGTGTTCCCTGTTAGTTTGATAGAAGCCTGAGTGTTGGTGTTTCCCCGTTAGTTTGATAGAAGCCTGAGTGTTGGTGTTTCCCGTTAGTTTGATAGAAGCCTGAGTGTTGGTGTTTCCCCCTGTTAGTTTGATAGAAGCCTGAGTGTTGGTGTTTCCCCTGTTAGTTTGATAGAAGCCTGAGTGTTGGTGTTTCCCCTGTTAGTTTGATAGAAGCCTGAGTGTTGGTGTTTCCCCCTGTTAGTTTGATAGAAGCCTGAGTGTTGGTGTTTCCCCTGTTAGTTTGATAGAAGCCTGAGTGTTGGTGTTTCCCCTGTTAGTTTGATAGAAGCCTGAGTGTTGGTGTTCCCCTGTTAGTTTGATAGAAGCCTGAGTGTTGGTGTTTAGTTTGATATAAGCCTGAGTGTTGGTGTTTCCCCTGTTAGTTTGATAGAAGCCTGAGTGTTGGTGTTTCCCCTGTTAGTTTGATAGAAGCCTGAGTGTTGGTGTTCCTGTTAGTTTGATAGAAGCCTGAGTGTTGGTGTCCTGTTAGTTTGATAGAAGCCTGAGTGTTGGTGTTCCCTGTTAGTTTGATAGAAGCCTGAGTGTTGGTGTTCCCCTGTTAGTTTGATAGAAGCCTGAGTGTTGGTGTTCTGTTAGTTTGATAGAAGCCTGAGTGTTGGTGTTTCCCCGTTAGTTTGATAGAAGCCTGAGTGTTGGTGTTCCCCTGTTAGTTTGATAGAAGCCTGAGTGTTGGTGTTTCCCCTGTTAGTTTGATAGAAGCCTGAGTGTTGGTGTTTCCCTGTTAGTTTGATAGAAGCCTGAGTGTTGGTGTTTCCCCTGTTAGTTTGATAGAAGCCTGAGTGTTGGTGTTCCTTAGTTTGATAGAAGCCTGAGTGTTGGTGTTTCCCTTAGTTTGATAGAAGCCTGAGTGTTGGTGTTCCCTTAGTTTGATAGAAGCCTGAGTGTTGGTGTTTCCCCTGTTAGTTTGATAGAAGCCTGAGTGTTGGTGTTCCCTGTTAGTTTGATAGAAGCCTGAGTGTTGGTGTTCCCCTGTTAGTTTGATAGAAGCCTGAGTGTTGGTGTTTCCCCTGTTAGTTTGATAGAAGCCTGAGTGTTGGTGTTTCCCCTTAGTTTGATAGAAGCCTGAGTGTTGGTGTTTCCCTGTTAGTTTGATAGAAGCCTGAGTGTTGGTGTTTCCCCTGTTAGTTTGATAGAAGCCTGGGTGTTGGTGTTTCCCCTGTTAGTTTGATAGAAGCCTGAGTGTTGGTGTTCCCCTGTTAGTTTGATAGAAGCCTGAGTGTTGGTGTTCCCCTGTTAGTTTGATAGAAGCCTGAGTGTTGGTGTTCCCCTGTTAGTTTGATAGAAGCCTGGGTGTTGGTGTTTCCCTGTTAGTTTGATAGAAGCCTGAGTGTTGGTGTTCCCCTGTTAGTTTGATAGAAGCCTGAGTGTTGGTGTTCCCCTGTTAGTTTGATAGAAGCCTGAGTGTTGGTGTTTCCCCTGTTAGTTTGATAGAAGCCTGAGTGTTGGTGTTGTTAGTTTGATAGAAGCCTGAGTGTTGGTGTTTCCCTGTTAGTTTGATAGAAGCCTGAGTGTTGGTGTTCCCCTGTTAGTTTGATAGAAGCCTGAGTGTTGGTGTTCCCCTGTTAGTTTGATAGAAGCCTGAGTGTTGGTGTTCCCCTGTTAGTTTGATAGAAGCCTGAGTGTTGGTGTTCCCCTGTTAGTTTGATAGAAGCCTGAGTGTTGGTGTTTCCCTGTTAGTTTGATAGAAGCCTGAGTGTTGGTGTTTCCCTGTTAGTTTGATAGAAGCCTGAGTGTTGGTGTTTAGTTTGATAGAAGCCTGAGTGTTGGTGTTTCCCCTGTTAGTTTGATAGAAGCCTGAGTGTTGGTGTTCCCCTGTTAGTTTGATAGAAGCCTGAGTGTTGGTGTTCCCCGTTAGTTTGATAGAAGCCTGAGTGTTGGTGTTTCCCCTGTTAGTTTGATAGAAGCCTGAGTGTTGGTGTTCCCCTGTTAGTTTGATAGAAGCCTGAGTGTTGGTGTTTCCTGTTAGTTTGATAGAAGCCTGAGTGTTGGTGTTTCCCTGTTAGTTTGATAGAAGCCTGAGTGTTGGTGCTTTAGTTTGATAGAAGCCTGAGTGTTGGTGTTCCTGTTAGTTTGATAGAAGCCTGGGTGTTGGTGTTTCCCCTGTTAGTTTGATAGAAGCCTGAGTGTTGGTGTTTCCCCTGTTAGTTTGATAGAAGCCTGAGTGTTGGTGTTTCCCCTGTTAGTTTGATAGAAGCCTGAGTGTTGGTGTTTCCCCTGTTAGTTTGATAGAAGCCTGAGTGTTGGTGTTCCCCTGTTAGTTTGATAGAAGCCTGAGTGTTGGTGTTCCCCTGTTAGTTTGATAGAAGCCTGAGTGTTGGTGTTCCCCTGTTAGTTTGATAGAAGCCTGAGTGTTGGTGTTCCCCTGTTAGTTTGATAGAAGCCTGAGTGTTGGTGTTCCTGTTAGTTTGATAGAAGCCTGAGTGTTGGTGTTCCCTGTTAGTTTGATAGAAGCCTGAGTGTTGGTGTTCCCCTGTTAGTTTGATAGAAGCCTGAGTGTTGGTGTTCCCCTGTTAGTTTGATAGAAGCCTGAGTGTTGGTGTTCCCTGTTAGTTTGATAGAAGCCTGAGTGTTGGTGTTCCCCTGTTAGTTTGATAGAAGCCTGGGTGTTGGTGTTCCCCTGTTAGTTTGATAGAAGCCTGAGTGTTGGTGTTTCCCTGTTAGTTTGATAGAAGCCTGAGTGTTGGTGTTCCCCTGTTAGTTTGATAGAAGCCTGAGTGTTGGTGTTCCCCTGTTAGTTTGATAGAAGCCTGAGTGTTGGTGTTCCCCTGTTAGTTTGATAGAAGCCCTGAGTGTTGGTGTTTCCCGTTAGTTTGATAGAAGCCTGAGTGTTGGTGTTCCCCGTTAGTTTGATAGAAGCCTGAGTGTTGGTGTTTCCCCTGTTAGTTTGATAGAAGCCTGAGTGTTGGTGTTTCCCCCTGTTAGTTTGATAGAAGCCTGAGTGTTGGTGTTTAGTTTGATAGAAGCCTGAGTGTTGGTGTTTCCCCTGTTAGTTTTGATAGAAGGAGTGTTGGTGTTCCCTGAGTTTGATAGAAGCCAGGTTGGTGTTTCCTGTTAGTTTGATAGAAGCCTGAGTGTTGGTGTTTCCCCTGTTAGTTTGATAGAAGCCTGAGTGTTGGTGTTCCCCTGTTAGTTTGATAGAAGCCTGAGTGTTGGTGTTTCCCCTGTAGTTTGATAGAAGCCTGAGTGTTGGTGTTCCCTGTTAGTTTGATAGAAGCCTGAGTGTTGGTGTTCCTGTTAGTTTGATAGAAGCCTGAGTGTTGGTGTTCCCCTGTTAGTTTGATAGAAGCCTGAGTGTTGGTGTTCCCCTGTTAGTTTGATAGAAGCCTGAGTGTTGGTGTTTCTGTTAGTTTGATAGAAGCCTGAGTGTTGGTGTTTCCCCTGTTAGTTTGATAGAAGCCTGAGTGTTGGTGTTCCCTGTTAGTTTGATAGAAGCCTGAGTGTTGGTGTTCCCCTGTTAGTTTGATAGAAGCCTGAGTGTTGGTGTTCCCTGTTAGTTTGATAGAAGCCTGAGTGTTGGTGTTTCCCTGTTAGTTTGATAGAAGCCTGAGTGTTGGTGTTTCCCTGTTAGTTTGATAGAAGCCTGAGTGTTGGTGTTTCCCCTGTTAGTTTGATAGAAGCCTGAGTGTTGGTGTTCCCCTGTTAGTTTGATAGAAGCCTGAGTGTTGGTGTTCCCCGTTAGTTTGATAGAAGCCTGAGTGTTGGTGTTCCCCTGTTAGTTTGATAGAAGCCTGAGTGTTGGTGTTTCCCTAGTTTGATAGAAGCCTGAGTGTTGGTGTTCTGTTAGTTTGATAGAAGCCTGAGTGTTGGTGTTGTTAGTTTGATAGAAGCCTGAGTGTTGGTGTTCCCCTGTTAGTTTGATAGAAGTCTGAGTGTTGGTGTCTGTTAGTTTGATAGAAGCCTGAGTGTTGGTGTTTTCCTGTTAGTTTGATAGAAGCCTGAGTGTTGGTGTTTTTAGTTTGATAGAAGCCTGAGTGTTGGTGTTTCCCCTTAGTTTGATAGGAAGCCTGAGTGTTGGTGTTCCCTGTTAGTTTGAGTAGAAGCCTGAGTGTTGGTGTTCCCTGTTAGTTTGATAGAAGCCTGAGTGTTGGTGTTCCCCTGTTAGTTTGATAGAAGCCTGAGTGTTGGTGTTTCCCCTGTTAGTTTGATAGAAGCCTGAGTGTTGGTGCCCTGTTAGTTTGATAGAAGCCTGAGTGTTGGTGTTTCCCCTGTTAGTTTGATAGAAGCCTGAGTGTTGGTGTTTCCCTGTTAGTTTGATAGAAGCCTGAGTGTTGGTGTTTAGTTTGATAGAAGCCTGAGTGTTGGTGTTTCCCTGTTTGATAGAAGCCTGAGTGTTGGTGTTCCCCTGTTAGTTTGATAGAAGCCTGAGTGTTGGTGTTTAGTTTGATAGAAGCCTGAGTGTTGGTGTTTTGAAGAGCTGTTAGTTTGATAGAAGCCTGAGTGTTGGTGTTTCCCCTGTTAGTTTGATAGAAGCCTGAGTGTTGGTGTTTCCCTGTTAGTTTGATAGAAGCCTGAGTGTTGGTGTTCCCCTAGTTTGATAGAAGCCTGAGTGTTGGTGTTTCCCCTGTTAGTTTGATAGAAGCCTGAGTGTTGGTGGTTCCCTGTTAGTTTGATAGAAGCCTGAGTGTTGGTGTTTCTTAGTTTGATAGAAGCCTGAGTGTTGGTGTTTCCCTGTTAGTTTGATAGAAGCCTGAGTGTTGGTGTTCTGTTAGTTTGATAGAAGCCTGAGTGTTGGTGTTCGTTAGTTTGATAGAAGCCTGAGTGTTGGTGTCCCCTGTTAGTTTGATAGAAGCCTGAGTGTTGGTGTTTCCCTGTTAGTTTGATAGAAGCCTGGGTGTTGGTGTTCCCTGTTAGTTTGATAGAAGCCTGAGTGTTGGTGTTTCCCCTGTTAGTTTGATAGAAGCCTGAGTGTTGGTGTTTCCCTGTAGTTTGATAGAAGCGAGTGTTGGTGTTAGTTGATAGAAGAGTGTTGGTGTTCCCTGTTAGTTTGATAGAAGCCTGAGTGTTGGTGTTTCCCCTGTTAGTTGATAGAAGCCTGGGTGTTGGTGTCCCCCTGTTAGTTTGATAGAAGCCTGAGTGTTGGTGTCCTGTTAGTTTGATAGAAGCCTGAGTGTTGGTGTTCCCCTTAGTTTGATAGAAGCCTGAGTGTTGGTGTGTTAGTTTGATAGAAGCCTGAGTGTTGGTGTCCGTTAGTTTGATAGAAGCCTGAGTGTTGGTGTTTCCCTGTTAGTTTGATAGAAGCCTGAGTGTTGGTGTTTCTCCTATTAGTTTGATAGAAGCCTGAGTGTTGGTGTTCCCCTGTTAGTTTGATAGAAGCCTGAGTGTTGGTGTTCCCCTGTTAGTTTGATAGAAGCCTGAGTGTTGGTGTTCCCCTGTTAGTTTGATAGAAGCCTGAGTGTTGGTGTGTTAGTTTGATAGAAGCCTGAGTGTTGGTGTTCCCCTGTTAGTTTGATAGAAGCCTGAGTGTTGGTGTTTCTGTTAGTTTGATAGAAGCCTGAGTGTTGGTGTTCCCGTTAGTTTGATAGAAGCCTGAGTGTTGGTGTTTCCTGTTAGTTTGATAGAAGCCTGAGTGTTGGTGTTCCCCTGTTAGTTTGATAGAAGCCTGAGTGTTGGTGTTTCCCTGTTAGTTTGATAGAAGCCTGAGTGTTGGTGTTCCCCCTGTTAGTTTGATAGAAGCCTGAGTGTTGGTGTTCCCCTGTTAGTTTGATAGAAGCCTGAGTGTTGGTGTTCCTCTGTTAGTTTGATAGAAGCCTGAGTGTTGGTGTTCCCTGTTAGTTTGATAGAAGCCTGAGTGTTGGTGTTCCCTGTTAGTTTGATAGAAGCCTGAGTGTTGGTGTTCCCTGTTAGTTTGATAGAAGCCTGAGTGTTGGTGTTCCCCTGTTAGTTTGATAGAAGCCTGAGTGTTGGTGATTCCCCTGTTAGTTTGATAGAAGCCTGAGTGTTGGTGTTCCCTGTTAGTTTGATAGAAGCCTGAGTGTTGGTGTTTCCCCTGTTAGTTTGATAGAAGCCTGAGTGTTGGTGTTTCCCCTGTTAGTTTGATAGAAGCCTGAGTGTTGGTGTTCCCCTGTTAGTTTGATAGAAGCCTGAGTGTTGGTGTTTCCCCTGTTAGTTTGATAGAAGCCTGAGTGTTGGTGTTCCCTGTTAGTTTGATAGAAGCCTGAGTGTTGGTGTTTCCCCTGTTAGTTTGATAGAAGCCTGAGTGTTGGTGTTTCCCTGTTAGTTTGATAGAAGCCTGAGTGTTGGTGTTCGTAGTTTGATAGAAGCCTGAGTGTTGGTGTTCCCCTGTTAGTTTGATAGAAGCCTGGGTGTTGGTGTTCCCCTGTTAGTTTGATAGAAGCCTGAGTGTTGGTGTTCCCCCTGTTAGTTTGATAGAAGCCTGAGTGTTGGTGTTCTTTAGTTTGATAGAAGCCTGAGTGTTGGTGTTCTGTTAGTTTGATAGAAGCCTGAGTGTTGGTGTTCCCCGTTAGTTTGATAGAAGCCTGAGTGTTGGTGTTTCCCTGTTAGTTTGATAGAAGCCTGAGTGTTGGTGTTTCCCTGTTAGTTTGATAGAAGCCTGAGTGTTGGTGTTTCCCCTGTTAGTTTGATAGAAGCCTGGTGTTGGTGTTCCCCTGTTAGTTTGATAGAAGCCTGAGTGTTGGTGCCCTGTTAGTTTGATAGAAGCCTGAGTGTTGGTGTTTCCCCTGTTAGTTTGATAGAAGCCTGAGTGTTGGTGTTTCTGTTAGTTTGATAGAAGCCTGAGTGTTGGTGTCCCTGTTAGTTTGATAGAAGCCTGAGTGTTGGTGTTTTCCCGTTAGTTTGATAGAAGCCTGAGTGTTGGTGGTTTGGGTGATAGAAGCCGAGTGTTGGGTGTTAGTTTGATAGAAGCCTGAGTGTTGGTGTTTCTGTTAGTTTGATAGAAGCCTGAGTGTTGGTGTTCCCTGTTAGTTTGATAGAAGCCTGAGTGTTGGTGTTCTGTTAGTTTGATAGAAGCCTGAGTGTTGGTGTTCCCTGTTAGTTTGATAGAAGCCTGGGTGTTGGTGTTTCCCTGTTAGTTTGATATAAGCCTGAGTGTTGGTGTTCCCTGTTAGTTTGATAGAAGCCTGAGTGTTGGTGTTCCCTGTTAGTTTGATAGAAGCCTGAGTGTTGGTGTTTCCCTGTTAGTTTGATAGAAGCCTGAGTGTTGGTGTTTCCTGTTAGTTTGATAGAAGCCTGAGTGTTGGTGTTCCCCTGTTAGTTTGATAGAAGCCTGGGTGTTGGTGTTCCCCTGTTAGTTTGATAGAAGCCTGAGTGTTGGTGTTCCCTGTTAGTTTGATAGAAGCCTGAGGTTGGTGTTCCCCTGTTAGTTTGATAGAAGCCTGAGTGTTGGTGTTCCCCTGTTAGTTTGATAGAAGCCTGAGTGTTGGTGTTCCCTGTTAGTTTGATAGAAGCCTGAGTGTTGGTGTTCCTGTTAGTTTGATAGAAGCCTGAGTGTTGGTGTTTCCCCTGTTAGTTTGATAGAAGCCTGAGTGTTGGTGTTTCCCCTGTTAGTTTGATAGAAGCCTGAGTGTTGGTGTTCCCTGTTAGTTTGATAGAAGCCTGAGTGTTGGTGTTCCCCTGTTAGTTTGATAGAAGCCTGAGTGTTGGTGTCCCTGTTAGTTTGATAGAAGCCTGAGTGTTGGTGTTTGTTAGTTTGATAGAAGCCTGAGTGTTGGTGTTTAGTTTGATAGAAGCCTGAGTGTTGGTGTTTCCCCTGTTAGTTTGATAGAAGCCTGAGTGTTGGTGTTCCCCTGTTAGTTTGATAGAAGCCTGAGTGTTGGTGTTGTTAGTTTGATAGAAGCCTGAGTGTTGGTGTTCCCCTGTTAGTTTGATAGAAGCCTGAGTGTTGGTGTTCCCCTGTTAGTTTGATAGAAGCCTGAGTGTTGGTGTTCCCCCGTTAGTTTGATAGAAGCCTGAGTGTTGGTGTTCCCTGTTAGTTTGATAGAAGCCTGAGTGTTGGTGTTCCCTGTTAGTTTGATAGAAGCCTGAGTGTTGGTGTTCCCCTTAGTTTGATAGAAGCCTGAGTGTTGGTGTTCCGTTAGTTTGATAGAAGCCTGAGTGTTGGTGTTTCCCCTGTTAGTTTGATAGAAGCCTGAGTGTTGGTGTTCCCCTGTTAGTTTGATAGAAGCCTGAGTGTTGGTGTTTTCCTGTTAGTTTGATAGAAGCCTGAGTGTTGGTGTTCCCTGTTAGTTTGATAGAAGCCTGAGTGTTGGTGTTCCCTGTTAGTTTGATAGAAGCCTGAGTGTTGGTGTTTCCCCTGTTAGTTTGATAGAAGCCTGAGTGTTGGTGTCCCTGTTAGTTTGATAGAAGCCTGAGTGTTGGTGTTTGTTAGTTTGATAGAAGCCTGAGTGTTGGTGTTTTCCCTGTTAGTTTGATAGAAGCCTGAGTGTTGGTGTTCCCCTGTTAGTTTGATAGAAGCCTGAGTGTTGGTGTTCCCTGTTAGTTTGATAGAAGCCTGAGTGTTGGTGTTTCCCCCTGTTAGTTTGATAGAAGCCTGAGTGTTGGTGTTCCCCCTGTTAGTTTGATAGAAGCCTGAGTGTTGGTGTTCCCTGTTAGTTTGATAGAAGCCTGAGTGTTGGTGTTCCCCTGTTAGTTTGATAGAAGCCTGAGTGTTGGTGTCCCCTGTTAGTTTGATAGAAGCCTGAGTGTTGGTGTTCCCCTGTTAGTTTGATAGAAGCCTGAGTGTTGGTGTTCCCCTGTTAGTTTGATAGAAGCCTGAGTGTTGGTGTTTCCCTGTTAGTTTGATAGAAGCCTGAGTGTTGGTGTTTCCGTTAGTTTGATAGAAGCCTGAGTGTTGGTGTGTTAGTTTGATAGAAGCCTGAGTGTTGGTGTTCCCCTGTTAGTTTGATAGAAGCCTGAGTGTTGGTGTTTAGTTTGATAGAAGCCTGAGTGTTGGTGTTGTTAGTTTGATAGAAGCCTGAGTGTTGGTGTTCCCCTGTTAGTTTGATAGAAGCCTGAGTGTTGGTGTTCCCCTGTTAGTTTGATAGAAGCCTGAGTGTTGGTGTTTCCCCTGTTAGTTTGATAGAAGCCTGAGTGTTGGTGTTCCCTGTTAGTTTGATAGAAGCCTGAGTGTTGGTGTTTCCTTTAGTTTGATAGAAGCCTGAGTGTTGGTGTTTCCCCTGTTAGTTTGATAGAAGCCTGAGTGTTGGTGTTTCCCTGTGAGTTTGATAGAAGCCTGAGTGTTGGTGTTCCCTGTTAGTTTGATAGAAGCCTGAGTGTTGGTGTTTCCCTGTTAGTTTGATAGAAGCCTGAGTGTTGGTGTTCCCTGTTAGTTTGATAGAAGCCTGAGTGTTGGTGTTCCCCTGTTAGTTTGATAGAAGCCTGAGTGTTGGTGTTCCCTGTTAGTTTGATAGAAGCCTGAGTGTTGGTGTTCCCCTGTTAGTTTGATAGAAGCCTGAGTGTTGGTGTTCCCCTGTTAGTTTGATAGAAGCCTGAGTGTTGGTGTTCCCCTGTTAGTTTGATAGAAGCCTGAGTGTTGGTGTTTCCCTGTTAGTTTGATAGAAGCCTGAGTGTTGGTGTTCCTTTAGTTTGATAGAAGCCTGAGTGTTGGTGTTCCCCTGTTAGTTTGATAGAAGCCTGAGTGTTGGTGATTCCCCTGTTAGTTTGATAGAAGCCTGAGTGTTGGTGTTCCCCTGTTAGTTTGATAGAAGCCTGAGTGTTGGTGTTCCCTGTTAGTTTGATAGAAGCCTGAGTGTTGGTGTTTCCCTGTTAGTTTGATAGAAGCCTGGTGTTGGTGTTCCCCTGTTAGTTTGATAGAAGCCTGAGTGTTGGTGTTTCCCCTGTTAGTTTGATAGAAGCCTGAGTGTTGGTGTTTCCCCTGTTAGTTTGATAGAAGCCTGAGTGTTGGTGTTCCCCGTTAGTTTGATAGAAGCCTGAGTGTTGGTGTTCCCCTGTTAGTTTGATAGAAGCCTGAGTGTTGGTGTTTAGTTTGATAGAAGCCTGAGTGTTGGTGTTGTTAGTTTGATAGAAGCCTGAGTGTTGGTGTTTCCCCTGTTAGTTTGATAGAAGCCTGAGTGTTGGTGTTCCCCTGTTAGTTTGATAGAAGCCTGAGTGTTGGTGTTCCCCGTTAGTTTGATAGAAGCCTGAGTGTTGGTGTTTTAGTTTGATAGAAGCCTGAGTGTTGGTGTTTCCCCTGTTAGTTTGATAGAAGCCTGAGTGTTGGTGTTTCCCCTGTTAGTTTGATAGAAGCCTGAGTGTTGGTGTTCTGTTAGTTTGATAGAAGCCTGAGTGTTGGTGTTCCCCTGTTAGTTTGATAGAAGCCTGAGTGTTGGTGTTTCCCCTGTTAGTTTGATAGAAGCCTGAGTGTTGGTGTTCCCTGTTAGTTTGATAGAAGCCTGAGTGTTGGTGTTTCCCCTGTTAGTTTGATAGAAGCCTGAGTGTTGGTGTTTTCCTGTTAGTTTGATAGAAGCCTGAGTGTTGGTGTTTCCCTGTTAGTTTGATAGAAGCCTGAGTGTTGGTGTTTCCCCTGTTAGTTTGATAGAAGCCTGAGTGTTGGTGTCCTGTTAGTTTGATAGAAGCCTGAGTGTTGGTGTTCCCCTGTTAGTTTGATAGAAGCCTGAGTGTTGGTGTTCCCTGTTAGTTTGATAGAAGCCTGAGTGTTGGTGTTCCCTGTTAGTTTGATAGAAGCCTGAGTGTTGGTGTTTAGTTTGATAGAAGCCTGGGTGTTGGTGTTCCCCTGTTAGTTTGATAGAAGCCTGAGTGTTGGTGTTTCCCTGTTAGTTTGATAGAAGCCTGAGTGTTGGTGTTTCCCCTTAGTTTGATAGAAGCCTGAGTGTTGGTGTTCCCCTATTAGTTTGATAGAAGCCTGAGTGTTGGTGTTTAGTTTGATAGAAGCCTGAGTGTTGGTGTTTCTAGTTTGATAGAAGCCTGAGTGTTGGTGTTTCCTGTTAGTTTGATAGAAGCCTGAGTGTTGGTGTTCCCCTGTTAGTTTGATAGAAGCCTGAGTGTTGGTGTTCCCCGTTAGTTTGATAGAAGCCTGAGTGTTGGTGTTTCCCCTGTTAGTTTGATAGAAGCCTGAGTGTTGGTGTTCCCCTGTTAGTTTGATAGAAGCCTGAGTGTTGGTGTTTCCCCTGTTAGTTTGATAGAAGCCTGAGTGTTGGTGTTTCCCTGTTAGTTTGATAGAAGCCTGAGTGTTGGTGTTCCTGTTAGTTTGATAGAAGCCTGAGTGTTGGTGTTTCCCCTGTTAGTTTGATAGAAGCCTGAGTGTTGGTGTCCCTGTTAGTTTGATAGAAGCCTGAGTGTTGGTGTTTCCCTGTTAGTTTGATAGAAGCCTGAGTGTTGGTGTTTCCTGTTAGTTTGATAGAAGCCTGAGTGTTGGTGTTTCCCCTGTTAGTTTGATAGAAGCCTGAGTGTTGGTGTTCCCCTGTTAGTTTGATAGAAGCCTGAGTGTTGGTGTTCCCTGTTAGTTTGATAGAAGCCTGAGTGTTGGTGCCCTGTTAGTTTGATAGAAGCCTGAGTGTTGGTGTTTCCCCTGTTAGTTTGATAGAAGCCTGAGTGTTGGTGTTCCCCTGTTAGTTTGATAGAAGCCTGAGTGTTGGTGTTCCTTAGTTTGATAGAAGCCTGAGTGTTGGTGTTCCGTTAGTTTGATAGAAGCCTGAGTGTTGGTGTTTCCCTGTTAGTTTGATAGAAGCCTGAGTGTTGGTGTTTCCCCTGTTAGTTTGATAGAAGCCTGGAGTGTTGGTGTTTCTGTTTGATAGAAGCCTGAGTGTTGGTGTCCCTGTTAGTTTGATAGAAGCCTGAGTGTTGGTGTTTCCCTGTTAGTTTGATAGAAGCCTGAGTGTTGGTGTTTCCCTGTTAGTTTGATAGAAGCCTGAGTGTTGGTGTTTCCCTGTTAGTTTGATAGAAGCCTGAGTGTTGGTGTTTCCCCTGTTAGTTTGATAGAAGCCTGAGTGTTGGTGTTTCCCTGTTAGTTTGATAGAAGCCTGAGTGTTGGTGTTGTTAGTTTGATAGAAGCCTGAGTGTTGGTGTTTTGTTAGTTTGATAGAAGCCTGAGTGTTGGTGTTCCCCTGTTAGTTTGATAGAAGCCTGAGTGTTGGTGTTACTGTTAGTTTGATAGAAGCCTGAGTGTTGGTGTGTTAGTTTGATAGAAGCCTGAGTGTTGGTGTTTAGTTTGATAGAAGCCTGAGTGTTGGTGTTCCCCTGTTAGTTTGATAGAAGCCTGAGTGTTGGTGTTTAGTTTGATAGAAGCCTGAGTGTTGGTGTTCCCCTGTTAGTTTGATAGAAGCCTGAGTGTTGGTGTTCCCCTGTTAGTTTGATAGAAGCCTGAGTGTTGGTGTTTCCCCTGTTAGTTTGATAGAAGCCTGAGTGTTGGTGTTTCGTTAGTTTGATAGAAGCCTGAGTGTTGGTGTTTCCCCCTGTTAGTTTGATAGAAGCCTGAGTGTTGGTGTTCCTGTTAGTTTGATAGAAGCCTGAGTGTTGGTGTTTCCCGTTAGTTTGATAGAAGCCTGAGTGTTGGTGTCCCCTGTTAGTTTGATAGAAGCCTGAGTGTTGGTGTTTCTGTTAGTTTGATAGAAGCCTGAGTGTTGGTGTTTCCCCTGTTAGTTTGATAGAAGCCTGAGTGTTGGTGTTTCCCTGTTAGTTTGATAGAAGCCTGAGTGTTGGTGTTTCCCCTGTTAGTTTGATAGAAGCCTGAGTGTTGGTGTTTCCCTGTTAGTTTGATAGAAGCCTGAGTGTTGGTGTTTCCCTGTTAGTTTGATAGAAGCCTGAGTGTTGGTGTTCCCCTGTTAGTTTGATAGAAGCCTGAGTTGGTGTTTCCTGTTAGTTTGATAGAAGCCTGAGTGTTGGTGTTTCCCTGTTAGTTTGATAGAAGCCTGAGTGTTGGTGTTTCCCCTGTTAGTTTGATAGAAGCCTGAGTGTTGGTGTTTCCCTGTTAGTTTGATAGAAGCCTGAGTGTTGGTGTTCCCTGTTAGTTTGATAGAAGCCTGAGTGTTGGTGTTCCCCTGTTAGTTTGATAGAAGCCTGAGTGTTGGTGTTTAGTTTGATATAAGCCTGAGTGTTGGTGTTTCCCCTGTTAGTTTGATAGAAGCCTGAGTGTTGGTGTTTCCCCTGTTAGTTTGATAGAAGCCTGAGTGTTGGTGTTCCCCTGTTAGTTTGATAGAAGCCTGAGTGTTGGTGTTCCCCCTGTTAGTTTGATAGAAGCCTGAGTGTTGGTGTTGTTAGTTTGATAGAAGCCTGAGTGTTGGTGTTCCCCTGTTAGTTTGATAGAAGCCTGAGTGTTGGTGTTCCCCTGTTAGTTTGATAGAAGCCTGAGTGTTGGTGTTTCCCCTGTTAGTTTGATAGAAGCCTGAGTGTTGGTGTTCCCCTGTTAGTTTGATAGAAGCCTGGGTGTTGGTGTTCCCTGTTAGTTTGATAGAAGCCTGAGTGTTGGTGTTCCCCTGTTAGTTTGATAGAAGCCTGAGTGTTGGTGTTTCCCTGTTAGTTTGATAGAAGCCTGAGTGTTGGTGTTTCCCTGTTAGTTTGATAGAAGCCTGAGTGTTGGTGTTTCCCTGTTAGTTTGATAGAAGCCTGAGTGTTGGTGTTTCCCCTGTTAGTTTGATAGAAGCCTGAGTGTTGGTGTTCCCCGTTAGTTTGATAGAAGCCTGAGTGTTGGTGTTCCCCGTTAGTTTGATAGAAGCCTGAGTGTTGGTGTTTCCTGTTAGTTTGATAGAAGCCTGAGTGTTGGTGTTTCCTGTTAGTTTGATATAAGCCTGAGTGTTGGTGTTCCCTGTTAGTTTGATAGAAGCCTGAGTGTTGGTGTTCCCTGTTAGTTTGATAGAAGCCTGAGTGTTGGTGTTCCCCTGTTAGTTTGATAGAAGCCTGAGTGTTGGTGTCCTGTTAGTTTGATAGAAGCCTGAGTGTTGGTGTTCCCTGTTAGTTTGATAGAAGCCTGAGTGTTGGTGTTTCCCCTGTTAGTTTGATAGAAGCCTGAGTGTTGGTGTTTCCCTGTTAGTTTGATAGAAGCCTGAGTGTTGGTGTTTCCCCTGTTAGTTTGATAGAAGCCTGAGTGTTGGTGTTTCCCTGTTAGTTTGATAGAAGCCTGAGTGTTGGTGTTCCCCTGTTAGTTTGATAAGCCTGAGTGTTGGTGTTCCCCCTGTTAGTTTGATAGAAGCCTGAGTGTTGGTGTTTCCCCTGTTAGTTTGATAGAAGCCTGAGTGTTGGTGTTCCCCTGTTAGTTTGATAGAAGCCTGAGTGTTGGTGTTTGTTAGTTTGATAGAAGCCTGAGTGTTGGTGTTCCCTTAGTTTGATAGAAGCCTGAGTGTTGGTGTTCTGTTAGTTTGATAGAAGCCTGGGTGTTGGTGTTCCCCTGTTAGTTTGATAGAAGCCTGAGTGTTGGTGTTCCCCTGTTAGTTTGATAGAAGCCTGAGTGTTGGTGTTCCCCCTGTTAGTTTGATAGAAGCCTGAGTGTTGGTGTTTCCCCTGTTAGTTTGATAGAAGCCTGAGTGTTGGTGTTCCCTGTTAGTTTGATAGAAGCCTGAGTGTTGGTGTTCCCCTGTTAGTTTGATAGAAGCCTGAGTGTTGGTGTTGTTAGTTTGATAGAAGCCTGAGTGTTGGTGTTCCTGTTAGTTTGATAGAAGCCTGAGTGTTGGTGTTCCCCTGTTAGTTTGATAGAAGCCTGAGTGTTGGTGTTTCCCCTGTTAGTTTGATAGAAGCCTGAGTGTTGGTGTTTCTCTGTTAGTTGTGATAGAAGCCTGAGTGTTGGTGTTCCCCTGTTAGTTTGATAGAAGCCTGGAGTGTTGGTGTTCCCCTGTTAGTTTGATAGAAGCCTGAGTGTTGGTGTTCCCCTGTTAGTTTGATAGAAGCCTGAGTGTTGGTGTTCCCTGTTAGTTTGATAGAAGCCTGAGTGTTGGTGTTTCCTGTTAGTTTGATAGAAGCCTGAGTGTTGGTGTTTCCCCTGTTAGTTTGATAGAAGCCTGAGTGTTGGTGTTTCCCGTTAGTTTGATAGAAGCCTGAGTGTTGGTGTTCCCGTTAGTTTGATAGAAGCCTGAGTGTTGGTGTTTCCCGTTAGTTTGATAGAAGCCTGAGTGTTGGTGTTCCCCTGTTAGTTTGATAGAAGCCTGAGTGTTGGTGTTCCCCTGTTAGTTTGATAGAAGCCTGAGTGTTGGTGTTTCCCCTGTTAGTTTGATAGAAGCCTGAGTGTTGGTGTGTTAGTTTGATAGAAGCCTGAGTGTTGGTGTTCCCCTGTTAGTTTGATAGAAGCCTGAGTGTTGGTGTTTCCCTGTTAGTTTGATAGAAGCCTGAGTGTTGGTGTTCCCTGTTAGTTTGATAGAAGCCTGAGTGTTGGTGTTCCTGTTAGTTTGATAGAAGCCTGAGTGTTGGTGTTCCCCTGTTAGTTTGATAGAAGCCTGAGTGTTGGTGTTCCCCTGTTAGTTTGATAGAAGCCTGAGTGTTGGTGTTCCGTTAGTTTGATAGAAGCCTGAGTGTTGGTGTTTCCCGTGTTAGTTTGATAGAAGCCTGAGTGTTGGTGTTCCCTGTTAGTTTGATAGAAGCCTGAGTGTTGGTGTTTCCCCTGTTAGTTTGATAGAAGCCTGAGTGTTGGTGTTTCCCCTGTTAGTTTGATAGAAGCCTGAGTGTTGGTGTTCCCCTGTTAGTTTGATAGAAGCCTGGGTGTTGGTGTTCCCCTGTTAGTTTGATAGAAGCCTGAGTGTTGGTGTTGTTAGTTTGATAGAAGCCTGAGTGTTGGTGTTCCCCTGTTAGTTTGATATAAGCCTGAGTGTTGGTGTTTCCCCTGTTAGTTTGATAGAAGCCCTGAGTGTTGGTGTTCCCCTGTTAGTTTGATAGAAGCCTGAGTGTTGGTGCGTTAGTTTGATAGAAGCCTGAGTGGTTGGTGTTCCCCTGTTAGTTTGATAGAAGCCTGAGTGTTGGTGTTTCCCCTGATAGTTT
This sequence comes from Coregonus clupeaformis, assembly GCF_020615455.1. NCBI lineage: Eukaryota > Metazoa > Chordata > Actinopteri > Salmoniformes > Salmonidae > Coregonus > Coregonus clupeaformis. The sequence goes on from NW_025534135.1 coordinate 204,816, forward strand.
GATAGAAGCCTGGGTGTTGGTGTTCCCCTGTTAGTTTGATAGAAGCCTGAGTGTTGGTGTTCCCCTGTTAGTTTGATAGAAGCCTGAGTGTTGGTGTTTCCCCTGTTTGATAGAAGCCTGAGTGTTGGTGTTTCCCTGTTAGTTTGATATAAGCCTGAGTGTTGGTGTTTAGTTTGATAGAAGCCTGGGTGTTGGTGTTGTTAGTTTGATAGAAGCCTGAGTGTTGGTGTTTCCCCTGTTAGTTTGATAGAAGCCTGAGTGTTGGTGTTCCCCTGTTAGTTTGATAGAAGCCTGAGTGTTGGTGTTTCCCCTGTTTGATAGAAGCCTGAGTGTTGGTGTTCCCTGTTAGTTTGATAGAAGCCTGAGTGTTGGTGTTCCCGTTAGTTTGATAGAAGCCTGAGTGTTGGTGTTTCCCCTGTTAGTTTGATAGAAGCCTGAGTGTTGGTGTTTCCCTGTTAGTTTGATAGAAGCCTGAGTGTTGGTGTTTCCCTGTTAGTTTGATAGAAGCCTGGGTGTTGGTGTTCCCCTGTTAGTTTGATAGAAGCCTGAGTGTTGGTGTTTCCCCTGTTAGTTTGATAGAAGCCTGAGTGTTGGTGTTTCCCTGTTAGTTTGATAGAAGCCTGAGTGTTGGTGTTCCTGTTAGTTTGATAGAAGCCTGAGTGTTGGTGTTTAGTTTGATAGAAGCCTGAGTTGTGTGTGGTTCCCTGTTAGTTTGATAGAAGCCTGAGTGTTGGTGTTTCCCCTGTTAGTTTGATAGAAGCCTGGGTGTTGGTGTTCCCTGTTAGTTTGATAGAAGCCTGAGTGTTGGTGTTCCCCTGTTAGTTTGATAGAAGCCTGCGTGTTGGTGTCCCTGTAGTTTGATAGAAGCCTGAGTGTTGGTGTTTCCCCTGTTAGTTTGATAGAAGCCTGAGTGTTGGTGTTTCCCTGTTAGTTTGATAGAAGCCTGAGTGTTGGTGTTTCCCGTTAGTTTGATAGAAGCCTGAGTGTTGGTGTTTCCCTGTTAGTTTGATAGAAGCCTGAGTGTTGGTGTTCCCCTGTTAGTTTGATAGAAGCCTGAGTGTTGGTGTTCTCCTGTTAGTTTGATAGAAGCCTGAGTGTTGGTGTTTCCCCGTTAGTTTGATAGAAGCCTGAGTGTTGGTGTTCCCCTGTTAGTTTGATAGAAGCCTGAGTGTTGGTGTTTCCCTGTTAGTTTGATAGAAGCCTGGTGTTGGTGTTTCCCCTGTTAGTTTGATAGAAGCCTGAGTGTTGGTGTTGTTAGTTTGATAGAAGCCTGAGTGTTGGTGTTAGTTTGATAGAAGCCTGAGTGTTGGTGTTCCCTGTTAGTTTGATAGAAGCCTGAGTGTTGGTGTTCCCCTGTTAGTTTGATAGAAGCCTGAGTGTTGGTGTTCCCCCCTGTTAGTTTGATAGAAGCCTGAGTGTTGGTGTTTCCCCTGTTAGTTTGATAGAAGCCTGAGTGTTGGTGTTCCCCTGTTAGTTTGATAGAAGCCTGAGTGTTGGTGTTTCCCTGTTAGTTTGATAGAAGCCTGAGTGTTGGTGTTCCCCTGTTAGTTTGATAGAAGCCTGAGTGTTGGTGTTCCCCTGTTAGTTTGATAGAAGCCTGAGTGTTGGTGTTCCCTGTTAGTTTGATAGAAGCCTGAGTGTTGGTGTTTCCCTGTTAGTTTGATAGAAGCCTGAGTGTTGGTGTTCCCTGTTAGTTTGATAGAAGCCTGAGTGTTGGTGTTCCCCTGTTAGTTTGATAGAAGCCTGAGTGTTGGTGTTTTGGTTTGATAGAAGCCTGAGTGTTGGTGTTCCCCCCTGTTAGTTTGATAGAAGCCTGAGTGTTGGTGTTTCCCTGTTAGTTTGATAGAAGCCTGAGTGTTGGTGTTCCCTGTTAGTTTGATAGAAGCCTGAGTGTTGGTGTTTCCCCTGTTAGTTTGATAGAAGCCTGAGTGTTGGTGTTTCCCTGTTAGTTTGATAGAAGCCTGAGTGTTGGTGTTTCCCCTGTTAGTTTGATAGAAGCCTGAGTGTTGGTGTTTCCCCTGTTAGTTTGATAGAAGCCGGAGTGTTGGTGTTCCCCTGTTAGTTTGATAGAAGCCTGAGTGTTGGTGTTTCCCTGTTAGTTTGATAGAAGCCTGAGTGTTGGTGTTCCCTGTTAGTTTGATAGAAGCCTGAGTGTTGGTGTTCCCGTTAGTTTGATAGAAGCCTGAGTGTTGGTGTTTCCCTGTTAGTTTGATAGAAGCCTGAGTGTTGGTGTTTCCCCTGTTAGTTTGATAGAAGCCTGAGTGTTGGTGTTCCCTGTTAGTTTGATAGAAGCCTGAGTGTTGGTGTTCCCTGTTAGTTTGATAGAAGCCTGAGTGTTGGTGTTCCCCTGTTGGTTTGATAGAAGCCTGAGTGTTGGTGTTTCCCGTTAGTTTGATAGAAGCCTGAGTGTTGGTGTTTCCCCTGTTAGTTTGATAGAAGCCTGAGTGTTGGTGTTTCCCTGTTAGTTTGATAGAAGCCTGAGTGTTGGTGTTCCCCTGTTAGTTTGATAGAAGCCTGAATGTTGGTGTTCCCTGTTAGTTTGATAGAAGCCTGAGTGTTGGTGTTTCCCCTGTTAGTTTGATAGAAGCTCTGGGTGTTGGTGTTTCCCCTGTTAGTTTGATAGAAGCCTGAGTGTTGGTGTTCCCTGTTAGTTTGATAGAAGCCTGAGTGTTGGTGTTCTGTTAGTTGATAGAAGCCTGAGTGTTGGTGTTTCCTGTTAGTTTGATAGAAGCCTGGGTGTTGGTGTTTCCCTTTAGTTTGATAGAAGCCTGAGTGTTGGTGTTCCCCGTTAGTTTGATAGAAGCCTGAGTGTTGGTGTTTCCCCTGTTAGTTTGATAGAAGCCTGAGTGTTGGTGTTCCCTGTTAGTTTGATACGAAGCCTGAGTGTTGGTGTTCCCCTGTTAGTTTGATAGAAGCCTGGTGTTGGTGTTCTGTTAGTTTGATAGAAGCCTGAGTGTTGGTGTTCCCCCTGTTAGTTTGATAGAAGCCTGAGTGTTGGTGTTTCCGTTAGTTTGATAGAAGCCTGAGTGTTGGTGTTTTGTTAGTTTGATAGAAGCCTGAGTGTTGGTGTTCCCCTGTTAGTTTGATATAAGCCTGAGTGTTGGTGTTCCCTGTTAGTTTGATAGAAGCCTGAGTGTTGGTGTTCCCCGTTAGTTTGATAGAAGCCTGGGTGTTGGTGTTTCCCCTGTTAGTTTGATAGAAGCCTGAGTGTTGGTGTTTCCCTGTTAGTTTGATAGAAGCCTGAGTGTTGGTGTTCCCTGTTAGTTTGATAGAAGCCTGAGTGTTGGTGTTTAGTTTGATAGAAGCCTGAGTGTTGGTGTTGTTAGTTTGATAGAAGCCTGAGTGTTGGTGTTTCCCTGTTAGTTTGATAGAAGCCTGAGTGTTGGTGTTTCCCTGTTAGTTTGATAGAAGCCTGAGTGTTGGTGTTCCCCCGTTAGTTTGATAGAAGCCTGAGTGTTGGTGTTCCCCTGTTAGTTTGATAGAAGCCTGAGTGTTGGTGTTTGTTAGTTTGATAGAAGCCTGAGTGTTGGTGTTTCCCTGTTAGTTTGATAGAAGCCTGAGTGTTGGTGTTCCCCCTGTTAGTTTGATAGAAGCCTGAGTGTTGGTGTTCTGTTAGTTTGATAGAAGCCTGAGTGTTGGTGTCCCTGTTAGTTTGATAGAAGCCTGAGTGTTGGTGTTTCTGTTAGTTTGATAGAAGCCTGAGTGTTGGTGTTCCTTTAGTTTGATAGAAGCCTGAGTGTTGGTGTTTCCTGTTAGTTTGATAGAAGCCTGAGTGTTGGTGTTCCCCTGTTAGTTTGATAGAAGCCTGAGTGTTGGTGTTCCCCTGTTAGTTTGATAGAAGCCTGGGTGTTGGTGTTTCCTGTTAGTTTGATAGAAGCCTGAGTGTTGGTGTTCCCTGTTAGTTTGATAGAAGCCTGAGTGTTGGTGTTTCTGTTAGTTTGATAGAAGCCTGAGTGTTGGTGTTCCCGTTAGTTTGATAGAAGCCTGAGTGTTGGTGTGTTAGTTTGATAGAAGCCTGAGTGTTGGTGTTCCCCTGTTAGTTTGATAGAAGCCTGAGTGTTGGTTTCCCGTTAGTTTGATAGAAGCCTGAGTGTTGGTGTTTCCCCTTAGTTTGATAGAAGCCTGCGTGTTGGTGTTCCCCTGTTAGTTTGATAGAAGCCTGAGTGTTGGTGTTGTTAGTTTGATAGAAGCCTGAGTGTTGGTGTTTGTTAGTTTGATAGAAGCCTGAGTGTTGGTGTTCCCTGTTAGTTTGATAGAAGCCTGAGTGTTGGTGTTCCCGTTAGTTTGATAGAAGCCTGAGTGTTGGTGTTTCCTGTTAGTTTGATAGAAGCCTGAGTGTTGGTGTTTCCCCTGTTAGTTTGATAGAAGCCTGAGTGTTGGTGTTTTCCCTGTTAGTTTGATAGAAGCCTGAGTGTTGGTGTTTCCCTGTTAGTTTGATAGAAGCCGGTGTTCCCCTGTTAGTTTGATAGAAGCCTGAGTGTTGGTGTTTCCTGTTAGTTTGATAGAAGCCTGAGTGTTGGTGTTTCCTGTTAGTTTGATAGAAGCCTGAGTGTTGGTGTTTCCCTGTTAGTTTGATAGAAGCCTGAGTGTTGGTGTTCCTGTTATTGATAGAAGCCTGAGTGTTGGTGTTCCCCTGTTAGTTTGATAGAAGCCTGAGTGTTGGTGTTCCCCTGTTAGTTTGATAGAAGCCTGAGTGTTGGTGTTTGCCCTGTTAGTTTGATAGACTGAGGCGAGTGTTGGTGCTGCTAGTTTGATAGAAGCCTGAGGTTGGTGTTCCCTGTTAGTTTGATAGAAGCCTGAGTGTTGGTGTTCCCTGTTAGTTTGATAGAAAGCCTGGTGTTTGGTGTTCCCCTGTTAGTTTTGATAGAAGCCTGAGTGTTGGTGTTCCCCCGTTAGTTTGATAGTGAGTGTTGTCCCTGTTAGTTTGATAGAAGCCTGAGTGTTGGTGTTCCCCTGAGTTTGATAGAAGCCTGAGTGTTGGTGTTTCCCCTGTTAGTTTGATAGAAGCCTGGAGTGTTGGTGTCCCTGTTAGTTTGATAGAAGCCTGAGTGTTGGTGTTCCCCTGTTAGTTTGATGAAGCCTGAGTGTTGGTGTTCTCCTGTTAGTTTGATAGAAGCCTGAGTGTTGGTGTTTCCCTGTTTTTAGTTTGATAGAAGCCTGAGTGTTGGTGTTCCCTGTTAGTTTGATAGAAGCCTGAGTGTTGGTGTTCTGTTAGTTTGATAGAAGCTGAGTGTTGTGTTCTTAGTTTGATAGAAGCCTGAGTGTTTGGTGTTCCCTGTTAGTTTGATAGAAGCCTGAGTGTTGGTGTTCCCGTTAGTTTGATAGAAGCCTGAGTGTTGGTGTTTCCCCGTTAGTTTGATAGAAGCCTGAGTGTTGGTGTTCCCCTGTTAGTTTGATAGAAGCCTGAGTGTTGGTGTTCCCTGTTAGTTTGATAGAAGCCTGAGTGTTGGTGTTTCCCGTTAGTTTGATAGAAGCCTGAGTGTTGGTGTTTCCCCTGTTAGTTTGATAGAAGCCTGAGTGTTGGTGTTTCCCTGTTAGTTTGATAGAAGCCTGAGTGTTGGTGTTCCCTGTTAGTTTGATAGAAGCCTGAGTGTTGGTGTTTGTTAGTTTGATGGAAGCCTGAGTGTTGGTGTTCCCCTGTTAGTTTGATAGAAGCCTGAGTGTTGGTGTTTCTTGTTAGTTTGATAGAAGCCTGAGTGTTGGTGTTCCCTGTTAGTTTGATAGAAGCCTGAGCGTTGGTAAGCTGTTAGTTTGATAGAAGCCCGAGTGTTGGTGTTCCCCTGTTAGTTTGATAGAAGCCTGAGTGTTGGTGTTCCCCTGTTATTTGATAGAAGCCTGAGTGTTGGTTGAAAGCCCTGTTAGTTTGATAGAAGCCTGAGTGTTGGTGTTGTTAGTTTGATGAAGCCTGAGTGTTGGTGTTCCCTGTTAGTTTGATAGAAGCCTGAGTGTTGGTGTTTCCTGTGCCTGTTAGTTTGATAGAAGCCGGAGGTGTTGGGTGTTCCCCTGTTAGTTGATAGAAGCCTTGAGTGTTGGTGTTCCCCTGTTAGTTTGATAGAAGCCTGAGTGTTGGTGTTCTGTTAGTTTGATAGAAGCCTGAGTGTTGGTGTTTCCTGTTAGTTTGATAGAAGCCTGAGTGTTGGTGTTTCTGTTAGTTTGATAGAAGCCTGAGTGTTGGTGTTTAGTTTGATAGAAGCCTGAGTGTTGGTGTTTCCCCTGTTTGATAGAAGCCTGAGTGTTGGTGTTTCCCCTGTTAGTTTGATAGAAGCCTGAGTGTTGGTGTTTCCCCTGTTAGTTTGATAGAAGCCTGAGTGTTGGTGTTTCCCCTGTTTGATAGAAGCCTGAGTGTTGGTGTTTCCCCTGTTAGTTTGATAGAAGCCTGAGTGTTGGTGTTTCCCTGTTAGTTTGATAGAAGCCTGAGTGTTGGTGTTTCCCTGTTAGTTTGATAGAAGCCTGAGTGTTGGTGTTCCCTGTTAGTTTGATAGAAGCCTGAGTGTTGGTGTTCCCTGTTAGTTTGATAGAAGCCTGAGTGTTGGTGTTTCCCTGTTAGTTTGATAGAAGCCTGGGTGTTGGTGTTTCCCCTGTTAGTTTGATAGAAGCCTGAGTGTTGGTGTTTCCCCTGTTAGTTTGATAGAAGCCTGAGTGTTGGTGTTCCCCTGTTAGTTTGATAGAAGCCTGAGTGTTGGTGTTCCCCTGTTAGTTTGATAGAAGCCTGAGTGTTGGTGTTTAGTTTGATAGAAGCCTGAGTGTTGGTGTTTCCCCTGTTAGTTTGATAGAAGCCTGGGTGTTGGTGTTTCCCTGTTAGTTTGATAGAAGCCTGAGTGTTGGTGTTTCCCCTGTTAGTTTGATAGAAGCCTGAGTGTTGGTGTTCCCCTGTTAGTTTGATAGAAGCCTGAGTGTTGGTGTTTCCCCTGTTAGTTTGATAGAAGCCTGAGTGTTGGTGTTTCCTGTTAGTTTGATAGAAGCCTGAGTGTTGGTGTTTAGTTTGATAGAAGCCTGAGTGTTGGTGTTTAGTTTGATAGAAGCCTGAGTGTTGGTGTTTCCCCTGTTAGTTTGATAGAAGCCTGGGTGTTGGTGTTTCCCCTGTTAGTTTGATAGAAGCCTGGGTGTTGGTGTTCCCCTGTTAGTTTGATAGAAGCCTGAGTGTTGGTGTTTCCCCTGTTAGTTGATAGAAGCCTGCGTGTTGGTGTTTCCCCTGTTAGTTTGATAGAAGCCTGAGTGTTGGTGTTCTCCTGTTAGTTTGATAGAAGCCTGAGTGTTGGTGTTCCCCCTGTTAGTTTGATAGAAGCCTGAGTGTTGGTGTTCCCCTGTTAGTTTGATAGAAGCCTGAGTGTTGGTGTTTCCCCTGTTAGTTTGATAGAAGCCTGAGTGTTGGTGTTCCCCTGTTAGTTTGATAGAAGCCTGAGTGTTGGTGTTTAGTTTGATAGAAGCCTGAGTGTTGGTGTTTCCCTGTTAGTTTGATAGAAGCCTGAGTGTTGGTGTTTAGTTTGATAGAAGCCTGAGTGTTGGTGTTAGTTTGATAGAAGCCTGGGTGTTGGTGTTCCCCTGTTAGTTTGATAGAAGCCTGAGTGTTGGTGTTCCCTATTAGTTTGATAGAAGCCTGAGTGTTGGTGTTTAGTTTGATAGAAGCCTGAGTGTTGGTGTTTCCCCTGGTTTGATAGAAGCCTGAGTGTTGGTGTTCCCCTGTTAGTTTGATAGAAGCCTGAGTGTTGGTGTTTCCCCTGTTAGTTTGATAGAAGCCTGAGTGTTGGTGTTTCCCCTGTTAGTTTGATAGAAGCCTGAGTGTTGGTGTTCCCCTGTTAGTTTGATAGAAGCCTGAGTGTTGGTGTTCCCCTGTTAGTTTGATAGAAGCCTGAGTGTTGGTGTTTAGTTTGATAGAAGCCTGAGTGTTGGTGTTTCCCCTGTTTGATAGAAGCCTGAGTGTTGGTGTTCCCTGTTAGTTTGATAGAAGCCTGAGTGTTGGTGTTCTAGTTTGATAGAAGCCTGAGTGTTGGTGTTTCCCCTGTTTGATAGAAGCCTGAGTGTTGGTGTTTCCCTGTTAGTTTGATATAAGCCTGAGTGTTGGTGTTTCCCTGTTAGTTTGATAGAAGCCTGAGTGTTGGTGTTTCCCCTGTTTGATAGAAGCCTGAGTGTTGGTGTTTCTGTTAGTTTGATAGAAGCCTGAGTGTTGGTGTTTCCCCTGTTAGTTTGATAGAAGCCTGAGTGTTGGTGTTTCCCCTGTAGTTTGATAGAAGCCTGGGTGTTGGTGTTTCCCCTGTTAGTTTGATAGAAGCCTGAGTGTTGGTGTTCCCCTGTTAGTTTGATAGAAGCCTGAGTGTTGGTGTTCCCCTGTTAGTTTGATAGAAGACTGCGTGTTGGTGTTCCCCTGTTAGTTTGATATAAGCCTGAGTGTTGGTGTTTAGTTTGATAGAAGCCTGAGTGTTGGTGTTTCCCCTGTTAGTTTGATAGAAGCCTGGGTGTTGGTGTTTCCCCTGTTAGTTTGATAGAAGCCTGAGTGTTGGTGTTTCCCCTGTTAGTTTGATAGAAGCCTGCGTGTTGGTGTTCCCCTGTTAGTTTGATAGAAGCCTGAGTGTTGGTGTTCCCCTGTTAGTTTGATAGAAGCCTGAGTGTTGGTGTTTCCCTGTTAGTTTGATAGAAGCCTGAGTGTTGGTGTTTCCCTGTTAGTTTGATAGAAGCCTCAGTGTTGGTGTTTAGTTTGATAGAAGCCTGAGTGTTGGTGTTCCCTGTTAGTTTGATAGAAGCCTGGGAGTTGGTGTTCCCCTGTTAGTTTGATAGAAGCCTGGGTGTTGGTGTTCCCTGTTAGTTTGATAGAAGCCTGAGTGTTGGTGTTTCCCCTGTTAGTTGATAGAAGCCTGAGTGTTGGTGTTTCCCTGTTAGTTTGATAGAAGCCTGAGTGTTGGTGTTTCCCTGTTAGTTTGATAGAAGCCTGGGTGTTGGTGTTTTCCCTGTTAGTTTGATATAAGCCTGAGTGTTGGTGTTTCCCCTGTTAGTTTGATAGAAGCCTGAGTGTTGGTGTTTCCCCTGTTAGTTTGATAGAAGCCTGAGTGTTGGTGTTCCCTGTTAGTTTGATAGAAGCCTGGGTGTTGGTGTTTCCCCTGTTAGTTTGATAGAAGCCTGAGTGTTGGTGTTTCCCCTGTTAGTTTGATAGAAGCCTGGGTGTTGGTGTTCCCTGTTAGTTTGATAGAAGCCTGAGTGTTGGTGTTCCCCTGTTAGTTTGATAGAAGCCTGAGTGTTGGTGTTGTTAGTTTGATAGAAGCCTGAGTGTTGGTGTTTCCCCTGTTAGTTTGATAGAAGCCTGAGTGTTGGTGTTCCCTGTTAGTTTGATAGAAGCCTGAGTGTTGGTGTTTCCCCTGTTAGTTTGATAGAAGCCTGAGTGTTGGTGTTTCCCCTGTTAGTTTGATAGAAGCCTGAGTGTTGGTGTTCCCCTGTTAGTTTGATAGAAGCCTGAGTGTTGGTGTTCCCCTGTTAGTTTGATAGAAGCCTGAGTGTTGGTGTTCCCCTGTTAGTTTGATAGAAGCCTGAGTGTTGGTGTTTCCCTGTTAGTTTGATAGAAGCCTGAGTGTTGGTGTTTAGTTTGATAGAAGCCTGAGTGTTGGTGTTTCCCCTGTTAGTTTGATAGAAGCCTGAGTGTTGGTGTTCCCCTGTTAGTTTGATAGAAGCCTGAGTGTTGGTGTTTCCCCTGTTAGTTTGATAGAAGCCTGAGTGTTGGTGTTCCCCTGTTAGTTTGATAGAAGCCTGAGTGTTGGTGTTTAGTTTGATAGAAGCCTGAGTGTTGGTGTTTCCCCTGTTAGTTTGATAGAAGCCTGAGTGTTGGTGTTGTTAGTTTGATAGAAGCCTGAGTGTTGGTGTTTCCCCTGTTAGTTTGATAGAAGCCTGAGTGTTGGTGTTTAGTTTGATAGAAGCCTGGGTGTTGGTGTTCCCCTGTTAGTTTGATAGAAGCCTGAGTGTTGGTGTTCCCCTATTAGTTTGATAGAAGCCTGAGTGTTGGTGTTTAGTTTGATAGAAGCCTGAGTGTTGGTGTTTCCCCTGTTTGATAGAAGCCTGAGTGTTGGTGTTCCCCTGTTAGTTTGATAGAAGCCTGAGTGTTGGTGTTTCTCCTGTTAGTTTGATAGAAGCCTGAGTGTTGGTGTTTCCCCTGTTAGTTTGATAGAAGCCTGAGTGTTGGTGGTTAGTTTGATAGAAGCCTGAGTGTTGGTGTTTCCCCTGTGTTTGATAGAAGCCTGAGTGTTGGTGTTCCCCTGTTAGTTTGATAGAAGCCTGAGTGTTGGTGTTTCTCCTGTTAGTTTGATAGAAGCCTGAGTGTTGGTGTTTCCCCTGTTAGTTTGATAGAAGCCTGAGTGTTGGTGTTCCCCTGTTAGTTTGATAGAAGCCTGAGTGTTGGTGTTCCCCTGTTAGTTTTATAGAAGCCTGAGTGTTGGTGTTTAGTTTGATAGAAGCCTGAGTGTTGGTGTTTCCCCTGTTTGATAGAAGCCTGAGTGTTGGTGTTTAGTTTGATAGAAGCCTGAGTGTTGGTGTTTCCCCTGTTTGATAGAAGCCTGAGTGTTGGTGTTCCTGTTAGTTTGATAGAAGCCTGAGTGTTGGTGTTTCCCCTGTTAGTTTGATAGAAGCCTGAGTGTTGGTGTTTCCCCTGGTTTGATAGAAGCCTGAGTGTTGGTGTTCCCCTGTTAGTTTGATAGAAGCCTGAGTGTTGGTGTTTCCCCTGTTAGTTTGATAGAAGCCTGGGTGTTGGTGTTCCCCTGTTAGTTTGATAGAAGCCTGAGTGTTGGTGTTCCCCCTGTTAGTTTGATAGAAGCCTGAGTGTTGGTGTTCCCCTGTTAGTTTGATAGAAGCCTGAGTGTTGGTGTTTCCCTGTTAGTTTGATAGAAGCCTGAGTGTTGGTGTTTCCCTGTTAGTTTGATAGAAGCCTGAGTGTTGGTGTTCCCCTGTTAGTTTGATAGAAGCCTGAGTGTTGGTGTTTCCCCTGTTAGTTTGATAGAAGCCTGAGTGTTGGTGTTTCCCCTGTTAGTTTGATAGAAGCCTGAGTGTTGGTGTTCCCCTGTTAGTTTGATAGAAGCCTGAGTGTTGGTGTTTAGTTTGATAGAAGCCTGAGTGTTGGTGTTTCCCCCTGTTAGTTTGATAGAAGCCTGAGTGTTGGTGTTCCTGTTAGTTTGATAGAAGCCTGAGTGTTGGTGTTTAGTTTGATAGAAGCCTGGGTGTTGGTGTTCCCCTGTTAGTTTGATAGAAGCCTGAGTGTTGGTGTTCCCCTATTAGTTTGATAGAAGCCTGAGTGTTGGTGTTTAGTTTGATAGAAGCCTGAGTGTTGGTGTTTCCCCTGGTTTGATAGAAGCCTGAGTGTTGGTGTTCCCCTGTTAGTTTGATAGAAGCCTGAGTGTTGGTGTTTCCCCTGTTAGTTTGATAGAAGCCTGAGTGTTGGTGTTTCCCCTGTTAGTTTGATAGAAGCCTGGGAGTTGGTGTTCCCTGTTAGTTTGATAGAAGCCTGAGTGTTGGTGTTCCCCTGTTAGTTTGATAGAAGCCTGAGTGTTGGTGTTTCCCTGTTAGTTGATAGAAGCCTGAGTGTTGGTGTTCCCCTGTTAGTTTGATAGAAGCCTGAGTGTTGGTGTTTCCCCTGTTAGTTTGATAGAAGCCTGAGTGTTGGTGTTTTCCCTGTTAGTTTGATATAAGCCTGAGTGTTGGTGTTCCCCTGTTAGTTTGATAGAAGCCTGAGTGTTGGTGTTCCCTGTTAGTTTGATAGAAGCCTGAGTGTTGGTGTTTCCCCTGTTAGTTTGATAGAAGCCTGAGTGTTGGTGTTTCCCTGTTAGTTTGATAGAAGCCTGAGTGTTGGTGTTCCCTGTTAGTTTGATAGAAGCCTGAGTGTTGGTGTTTCCCTGTTAGTTTGATAGAAGCCTGAGTGTTGGTGTTTCCCCTGTTAGTTTGATAGAAGCCTGAGTGTTGGTGTTTAGTTTGATAGAAGCCTGAGTGTTGGTGTTTCCCCTGTTAGTTTGATAGAAGCCTGGGTGTTGGTGTTCCCTGTTAGTTTGATAGAAGCCTGAGTGTTGGTGTTCCCCTGTTAGTTTGATAGAAGCCTGAGTGTTGGTGTTTCCCCTGTTAGTTTGATAGAAGCCTGAGTGTTGGTGTTCCCCTGTTAGTTTGATAGAAGCCTGAGTGTTGGTGTTTCCCTGTTAGTTTGATAGAAGCCTGGGTGTTGTTGTTTCCCCTGTTAGTTTGATATAAGCCTGAGTGTTGGTGTTTCCCCTGTTAGTTTGATAGAAGCCTGAGTGTTGGTGTTCCCCTGTTAGTTTGATAGAAGCCTGAGTGTTGGTGTTCCCCTGTTAGTTTGATAGAAGCCTGGGTGTTGGTGTTTCCCCTGTTAGTTTGATAGAAGCCTGAGTGTTGGTGTTTCCCTGTTAGTTTGATAGAAGCCTGGGTGTTGGTGTTCCCCTGTTAGTTTGATAGAAGCCTGAGTGTTGGTGTTCCCCTGTTAGTTTGATAGAAGCCTGAGTGTTGGTGTTGTTAGTTTGATAGAAGCCTGGGTGTTGGTGTTCCCTGTTAGTTTGATAGAACCCTGAGTGTTGGTGTCCCTGTTAGTTTGATAGAAGCCTGAGTGTTGGTGTTCCCCTGTTAGTTTGATAGAAGCCTGAGTGTTGGTGTTTCCCCTGTTAGTTTGATAGAAGCCTGAGTGTTGGTGTTCCCCTGTTAGTTTGATTTAAGCCTGAGTGTTGGTGTTTCCCCTGTTAGTTTGATAGAAGCCTGAGTGTTGGTGTTCCTGTTAGTTTGATAGAAGCCTGCGTGTTGGTGTTTCCCCTGTTAGTTTGATAGAAGCCTGAGTGTTGGTGTTCCCTGTTAGTTTGATAGAAGCCTGAGTGTTGGTGTTTTCCCTGTTAGTTTGATAGAAGCCTGCGTGTTGGTGTTCCCCTGTTAGTTTGATAGAAGCCTGAGTGTTGGTGTTTCCCCTGTTAGTTTGATAGAAGCCTGAGTGTTGGTGTTGTTAGTTTGATAGAAGCCTGAGTGTTGGTGTTTCCCCTGTTAGTTTGATAGAAGCCTGAGTGTTGGTGTTGTTAGTTTGATAGAAGCCTGAGTGTTGGTGTTTCCCCTGTTAGTTTGATAGAAGCCTGAGTGTTGGTGTTCCCCTGTTAGTTTGATAGAAGCCTGAGTGTTGGTGTTCCCTGTTAGTTTGATAGAAGCCTGAGTGTTGGTGTTCCCCTGTTAGTTTGATAGAAGCCTGAGTGTTGGTGTTTCCCCTGTTAGTTTGATAGAAGCCTGAGTGTTGGTGTTCCCCTGTTAGTTTGATAGAAGCCTGAGTGTTGGTGTTTAGTTTGATAGAAGCCTGAGTGTTGGTGTTTCCCCTGTTAGTTTGATAGAAGCCTGAGTGTTGGTGTTTGTTAGTTTGATAGAAGCCTGAGTGTTGGTGTTCCCCTGTTAGTTTGATAGAAGCCTGAGTGTTGGTGTTCCCCTGTTAGTTTGATAGAAGCCTGAGTGTTGGTGTTTAGTTTGATAGAAGCCTGAGTGTTGGTGTTTCCCCTGTTTGATAGAAGCCTGAGTGTTGGTGTTTCCCCTGTTAGTTTGATAGAAGCCTGAGTGTTGGTGTTTAGTTTGATAGAAGCCTGAGTGTTGGTGTTTCCCCTGTTTGATAGAAGCCTGAGTGTTGGTGTTTCCCTGTTAGTTTGATATAAGCCTGAGTGTTGGTGTTTCCCCTGTTAGTTTGATAGAAGCCTGAGTGTTGGTGTTTCCCCTGGTTTGATAGAAGCCTGAGTGTTGGTGTTCCCCTGTTAGTTTGATAGAAGCCTGCGTGTTGGTGTTCCCCTGTTAGTTTGATAGAAGCCTGAGTGTTGGTGTTTCCCCTGTTAGTTTGATAGAAGCCTGGTTGTTGGTGTTTTCCCTGTTAGTTTGATATAAGCCTGAGTGTTGGTGTTCCCCTGTTAGTTTGATAGAAGCCTGAGTGTTGGTGTTCCCCTGTTAGTTTGATAGAAGCCTGAGTGTTGGTGTTCCCCTGTTAGTTTGATAGAAGCCTGAGTGTTGGTGTTTAGTTTGATAGAAGCCTGAGTGTTGGTGTTTCCCCTGTTAGTTTGATAGAAGCCTGAGTGTTGGTGTTTCCCCTGTTAGTTTGATAGAAGCCTGAGTGTTGGTGTTCCCCTGTTAGTTGATAGAAGCCTGGGTGTTGGTGTTCCCCTGTTAGTTTGATAGAAGCCTGAGTGTTGGTGTTCCCCTGTTAGTTTGATAGAAGCCTGAGTGTTGGTGTTTCCCCTGTTTGATAGAAGCCTGAGTGTTGGTGTTTCCCTGTTAGTTTGATAGAAGCCTGAGTGTTGGTGTTTTAGTTTGATAGAAGCCTGAGTGTTGGTGTTCCCCTGTTAGTTTGATAGAAGCCTGGGTGTTGGTGTTTCCCCTGTTAGTTTGATAGAAGCCTGAGTGTTGGTGTTCCCCTGTTAGTTTGATAGAAGCCTGAGTGTTGGTGTTTCCCCCTGTTAGTTGATAGAAGCCTGAGTGTTGGTGTTCCCCTGTTAGTTTGATAGAAGCCTGAGTGTTGGTGTTTCCCCTGTTAGTTTGATAGAAGCCTGGGTGTTGGTGTTCCCCTGTTAGTTTGATAGAAGCCTGAGTGTTGGTGTTCCTGTTAGTTTGATAGAAGCCTGAGTGTTGGTGTTTCCCCTGTTAGTTTGATAGAAGCCTGAGTGTTGGTGTTTCCCCTGTTAGTTTGATAGAAGCCTGGGTGTTGGTGTTTCCCCTGTTAGTTTGATAGAAGCCTGAGTGTTGGTGTTTCCCCTGTTAGTTTGATAGAAGCCTGAGTGTTGGTGTTCCCCTGTTAGTTTGATAGAAGCCTGAGTGTTGGTGTTCCCCTGTTAGTTTGATAGAAGCCTGAGTGTTGGTGTTTCCCTGTTAGTTTGATAGAAGCCTGGGTGTTGGTGTTTCCCCTGTTAGTTTGATAGAAGCCTGAGTGTTGGTGTTCCCCTGTTAGTTTGATAGAAGCCTGAGTGTTGGTGTCCCCTGTTAGTTTGATAGAAGCCTGAGTGTTGGTGTTTCCCCTGTTAGTTTGATAGAAGCCTGAGTGTTGGTGTTCCCCTGTTAGTTTGATAGAAGCCTGAGTGTTGGTGTTTCCCCTGTTAGTTTGATAGAAGCCTGAGTGTTGGTGTTCCCCTGTTAGTTTGATAGAAGCCTGAGTGTTGGTGTTCCCCTGTTAGTTTGATAGAAGCCTGAGTGTTGGTGTTCCCCTGTTAGTTTGATAGAAGCCTGAGTGTTGGTGTTTTCCCTGTTAGTTTGATAGAAGCCTGAGTGTTGGTGTTCCCCTGTTAGTTTGATAGAAGCCTGAGTGTTGGTGTTTCCCCTGTTAGTTTGATAGAAGCCTGAGTGTTGGTGTTGTTAGTTTGATAGAAGCCTGAGTGTTGGTGTTTCCCCTGTTAGTTTGATAGAAGCCTGAGTGTTGGTGTTGTTAGTTTGATAGAAGCCTGAGTGTTGGTGTTTCCCCTGTTAGTTTGATAGAAGCCTGAGTGTTGGTGTTCCCCTGTTAGTTTAATAGAAGCCTGAGTGTTGGTGTTCCCCTGTTAGTTTGATAGAAGCCTGAGTGTTGGTGTTCCCCTGTTAGTTTGATAGAAGCCTGAGTGTTGGTGTTTCCCCTGTTAGTTTGATAGAAGCCTGAGTGTTGGTGTTCCCCTGTTAGTTTGATAGAAGCCTGAGTGTTGGTGTTTAGTTTGATAGAAGCCTGAGTGTTGGTGTTCCCCCTGTTAGTTTGATAGAAGCCTGAGTGTTGGTGTTGTTAGTTTGATAGAAGCCTGAGTGTTGGTGTTTCCCCTGTTTGATAGAAGCCTGAGTGTTGGTGTTCCCCTGTTAGTTTGATAGAAGCCTGAGTGTTGGTGTTCCCCTGTTAGTTTGATAGAAGCCTGAGTGTTGGTGTTTAGTTTGATAGAAGCCTGAGTGTTGGTGTTCCCCTGTTAGTTTGATAGAAGCCTGAGTGTTGGTGTTTCTCCTATTAGTTTGATAGAAGCCTGAGTGTTGGTGTTTAGTTTGATAGAAGCCTGAGTGTTGGTGTTTCCCCTGTTTGATAGAAGCCTGAGTGTTGGTGTTTCCCCTGTTAGTTTGATAGAAGCCTGAGTGTTGGTGTTTCCCTGTTAGTTTGATAGAAGCCTGAGTGTTGGTGTTTCCCCTGTTTGATAGAAGCCTGAGTGTTGGTGTTTCCTCTGTTAGTTTGATAGAAGCCTGAGTGTTGGTGTTTCCCTGTTAGTTTGATAGAAGCCTGAGTGTTGGTGTTTCCCTGTTAGTTTGATAGAAGCCTGGGTGTTGGTGTTTTCCCTGTTAGTTTGATATAAGCCTGAGTGTTGGTGTTCCCCTGTTAGTTTGATAGAAGCCTGAGTGTTGGTGTTCCCCTGTTAGTTTGATAGAAGCCTGAGTGTTGGTGTTCCCCTGTTAGTTTGATAGAAGCCTGAGTGTTGGTGTTTAGTTTGATAGAAGCCTGAGTGTTGGTGTTTCCCCTGTTAGTTTGATAGAAGCCTGGGTGTTGGTTTTCCCCTGTTAGTTTGATAGAAGCCTGAGTGTTGGTGTTTCCCCTGTTAGTTTGATAGAAGCCTGAGTGTTGGTGTTCCCCTGTTAGTTTGATAGAAGCCTGAGTGTTGGTGTTCCCCTGTTAGTTTGATAGAAGCCTGAGTGTTGGTGTTTCCCCTGTTAGTTTGATAGAAGCCTGAGTGTTGGTGTTCCCCTGTTAGTTTGATAGAAGCCTGAGTGTTGGTGTTTAGTTTGATAGAAGCCTGAGTGTTGGTGTTTCCCCTGTTAGTTTGATAGAAGCCTGGGTGTTGGTGTTCCCCTGTTAGTTTGATAGAAGCCTGAGTGTTGGTGTTCCCCTGTTAGTTTGATAGAAGCCTGAGTGTTGGTGTTTCCCCTGTTAGTTTGATAGAAGCCTGCGTGTTGGTGTTCCCCTGTTAGTTTGATATAAGCCTGAGTGTTGGTGTTTCCCTGTTAGTTTGATAGAAGCCTGAGTGTTGGTGTTTCCCCTGTTAGTTTGATAGAAGCCTGAGTGTTGGTGTTCCCCTGTTAGTTTGATAGAAGCCTGAGTGTTGGTGTTTCCCCTGTTAGTTTGATAGAAGCCTGAGTGTTGGTGTTCCCCTGTTAGTTTGATAGAAGCCTGAGTGTTGGTGTTCCCCTGTTAGTTTGATAGAAGCCTGAGTGTTGGTGTTGTTAGTTTGATAGAAGCCTGAGTGTTGGTGTTCCCCTGTTAGTTTGATAGAAGCCTGAGTGTTGGTGTTCCCCTGTTAGTTTGATAGAAGCCTGAGTGTTGGTGTTTAGTTTGATAGAAGCCTGGGTGTTGGTGTTCCCCTGTTAGTTTGATAGAAGCCTGAGTGTTGGTGTTCCCCTATTAGTTTGATAGAAGCCTGAGTGTTGGTGTTTAGTTTGATAGAAGCCTGAGTGTTGGTGTTTCCCCTGTTTGATAGAAGCCTGAGTGTTGGTGTTCCCCTGTTAGTTTGATAGAAGCCTGAGTGTTGGTGTTTCCCCTGTTAGTTTGATAGAAGCCTGAGTGTTGGTGTTTCCCCTGTTAGTTTGATAGAAGCCTGAGTGTTGGTGTTCCCCTGTTAGTTTGATAGAAGCCTGAGTGTTGGTGTTCCCCTGTTAGTTTGATAGAAGCCTGAGTGTTGGTGTTCTAGTTTGATAGAAGCCTGAGTGTTGGTGTTTCCCCTGTTTGATAGAAGCCTGAGTGTTGGTGTTTCCCCTGTTAGTTTGATAGAAGCCTGAGTGTTGGTGTTTCCCTTTAGTTTGATAGAAGCCTGAGTGTTGGTGTTTCCCCTTGTTTGATAGAAGCCTGAGTGTTGGTGTTTCCCTGTTAGTTTGATAGAAGCCTGAGTGTTGGTGTTTCCCCTGTTAGTTTGATAGAAGCCTGAGTGTTGGTGTTCCCCTGTTTGATAGAAGCCTGAGTGTTGGTGTTTCCCTGTTAGTTTGATAGAAGCCTGCGTGTTGGTGTTCCCCTGTTAGTTTGATAGAAGCCTGAGTGTTGGTGTTTCCCCTGTTAGTTTGATAGAAGCCTGGGTGTTGGTGTTTTCCCATGTTAGTTTGATAGAAGCCTGAGTGTTGGTGTTCCCCTGTTAGTTTGATAGAAGCCTGAGTGTTGGTGTTCCCCTGTTAGTTTGATAGAAGACTGCGTGTTGGTGTTCCCCTGTTAGTTTGATAGAAGCCTGAGTGTTGGTGTTTTAGTTTGATAGAAGCCTGAGTGTTGGTGTTTCCCCTGTTAGTTTGATAGAAGCCTGGGTGTTGGTGTTTCCCCTGTTAGTTTGATAGAAGCCTGAGTGTTGGTGTTCCCCTGTTAGTTTGATAGAAGCCTGAGTGTTGGTGTTCCCCTGTTAGTTTGATAGAAGCCTGAGTGTTGGTGTTTCCCCTGTTAGTTTGATAGAAGCCTGAGTGTTGGTGTTCCCCTGTTAGTTTGATAGAAGCCTGAGTGTTGGTGTTTAGTTTGATAGAAGCCTGAGTGTTGGTGTTTAGTTTGATAGAAGCCTGAGTGTTGGTGTTTCCCCTGTTAGTTTGATAGAAGCCTGGGTGTTGGTGTTTCCCCTGTTAGTTTGATAGAAGCCTGGGTGTTGGTGTTCCCCTGTTAGTTTGATAGAAGCCTGAGTGTTGGTGTTCCCCCTGTTAGTTTGATAGAAGCCTGAGTGTTGGTGTTCCCCTGTTAGTTTGATAGAAGCCTGCGTGTTGGTGTGTCCCCTGTTAGTTTGATAGAAGCCTGAGTGTTGGTGTTCCCCTGTTAGTTTGATATAAGCCTGAGTGTTGGTGTTTCCCCTGTTAGTTTGATAGAAGCCTGAGTGTTGGTGTTCCCCTGTTAGTTTGATAGAAGCCTGAGTGTTGGTGTTCCCCTGTTAGTTTGATAGAAGCCTGAGTGTTGGTGTTTCCCCTGTTAGTTTGATAGAAGCCTGAGTGTTGGTGTTCCCCTGTTAGTTTGATAGAAGCCTGGGTGTTGGTGTTCCCCTGTTAGTTTGATAGAAGCCTGAGTGTTGGTGTTCCCCTGTTAGTTTGATAGAAGCCTGAGTGTTGGTGTTTCCTGTTAGTTTGATAGAAGCCTGGGTGTTGGTGTTCCCCTGTTAGTTTGATAGAAGCCTGAGTGTTGGTGTTCCCCTGTTAGTTTGATAGAAGCCTGAGTGTTGGTGTTCCCCTGTTAGTTTGATAGAAGCCTGAGTGTTGGTGTTTCCCCTGTTAGTTTGATAGAAGCCTGAGTGTTGGTGTTCCCCTGTTAGTTTGATAGAAGCCTGAGTGTTGGTGTTTCCCTGTTAGTTTGATAGAAGCCTGAGTGTTGGTGTTTCCCCTGTTAGTTTGATAGAAGCCTGCGTGTTGGTGTTCCCCTGTTAGTTTGATAGAAGCCTGAGTGTTGGTGTTTCCCCTGTTAGTTTGATAGAAGCCTGAGTGTTGGTGTTTCCCCTGTTAGTTTGATAGAAGCCTGAGTGTTGGTGTTTCCCCTGTTAGTTTGATAGAAGCCTGAGTGTTGGTGTTTAGTTTGATAGAAGCCTGAGTGTTGGTGTTTCCCCTGTTAGTTTGATAGAAGCCTGAGTGTTGGTGTTGTTAGTTTGATAGAAGCCTGAGTGTTGGTGTTTCCCCTGTTAGTTTGATAGAAGCCTGAGTGTTGGTGTTTAGTTTGATAGAAGCCTGGGTGTTGGTGTTTCCCTGTTAGTTTGATAGAAGCCTGAGTGTTGGTGTTCCCCTATTAGTTTGATAGAAGCCTGAGTGTTGGTGTTTAGTTTGATAGAAGCCTGAGTGTTGGTGTTTCCCCTGGTTTGATAGAAGCCTGAGTGTTGGTGTTCCCCTGTTAGTTTGATAGAAGCCTGAGTGTTGGTGTTTAGTTTGATATAAGCCTGAGTGTTGGTGTTTCCCCTGTTAGTTTGATAGAAGCCTGAGTGTTGGTGTTTCCCCTGTTAGTTTGATAGAAGCCTGAGTGTTGGTGTTCCCCTGTTAGTTTGATAGAAGCCTGAGTGTTGGTGTTTAGTTTGATAGAAGCCTGAGTGTTGGTGTTTCCCCTGTTTGATAGAAGCCTGAGTGTTGGTGTTTAGTTTGATAGAAGCCTGAGTGTTGGTGTTTCCCCTTTAGTTTGATAGAAGCCTGAGTGTTGGTGTTTCCCTGTTAGTTTGATAGAAGCCTGAGTGTTGGTGTTTCCCTGTTAGTTTGATAGAAGCCTGAGTGTTGGTGTTTCCCCTGTTTGATAGAAGCCTGAGTGTTGGTGTTTCCCCTGTTAGTTTGATAGAAGCCTGAGTGTTGGTGTTCCCCTGTTAGTTTGATAGAAGCCTGAGTGTTGGTGTTCCCCTGATAGTTTGATAGAAGCCTGAGTGTTGGTGTTCCCCTGTTAGTTTGATAGAAGCCTGAGTGTTGGTGTTTCCCCTGTTAGTTTGATAGAAGCCTGAGTGTTGGTGTTTCCCCTGTTAGTTTGATAGAAGCCTGAGTGTTGGTGTTCCCCTGTTAGTTTGATAGAAGCCTGAGTGTTGGTGTTCCCCTGTTAGTTTGATAGAAGCCTGAGTGTTGGTGTTTCCCCTGTTAGTTTGATAGAAGCCTGAGTGTTGGTGTTTCCCCTGTTAGTTTGATAGAAGCCTGAGTGTTGGTGTTCCCCTGTTAGTTTGATAGAAGCCTGAGTGTTGGTGTTTCCTTAGTTTGATAGAAGCCTGAGTGTTGGTGTTCCCCTGTTAGTTTGATAGAAGCCTGGGTGTTGGTGTTCCCCTGTTAGTTTGATAGAAGCCTGAGTGTTGGTGTTTAGTTTGATAGAAGCCTGGGTGTTGGTGTTCCCCTGTTAGTTTGATAGAAGCCTGAGTGTTGGTGTTCCCCTATTAGTTTGATAGAAGCCTGAGTGTTGGTGTTTAGTTTGATAGAAGCCTGAGTGTTGGTGTTCCCCTATTAGTTTGATAGAAGCCTGAGTGTTGGTGTTCCCCTGTTAGTTTGATAGAAGCCTGAGTGTTGGTGTTTCCCCTGTTAGTTTGATAGAAGCCTGAGTGTTGGTGTTTCCCCTGTTAGTTTGATAGAAGCCTGGGTGTTGGTGTTTCCCCTGTTAGTTTGATAGAAGCCTGAGTGTTGGTGTTCCCTGTTAGTTTGATAGAAGCCTGAGTGTTGGTGTTTCCCCTGTTAGTTGATAGAAGCCTGAGTGTTGGTGTTCCCCTGTTAGTTTGATAGAAGCCTGAGTGTTGGTGTTTCCCCTGTTAGTTTGATAGAAGCCTGGGTGTTGGTGTTTCCCCTGTTAGTTTGATAGAAGCCTGAGTGTTGGTGTTCCCCTGTTAGTTTGATAGAAGCCTGAGTGTTGGTGTTCCCCTGTTAGTTTGATAGAAGCCTGAGTGTTGGTGTTCCCCTGTTAGTTTGATAGAAGCCTGGGTGTTGGTGTTTCCCCTGTTAGTTTGATAGAAGCCTGAGTGTTGGTGTTTCCCCTGTTAGTTTGATAGAAGCCTGGGTGTTGGTGTTCCCCTGTTAGTTTGATAGAAGCCTGAGTGTTGGTGTTCCCCTGTTAGTTTGATAGAAGCCTGAGTGTTGGTGTCCTGTTAGTTTGATAGAAGCCTGGGTGTTGGTGTTCCCCTGTTAGTTTGATAGAAGCCTGAGTGTTGGTGTTCCCCTGTTAGTTTGATAGAAGCCTGAGTGTTGGTGTTCCCCTGTTAGTTTGATAGAAGCCTGAGTGTTGGTGTTTCCCCTGTTAGTTTGATAGAAGCCTGAGTGTTGGTGTTCCCCTGTTAGTTTGATAGAAGCCTGAGTGTTGGTGTTTCCCCTGTTAGTTTGATAGAAGCCTGAGTGTTGGTGTTCCCCTGTTAGTTTGATAGAAGCCTGCGTGTTGGTGTTCCCCTGTTAGTTTGATAGAAGCCTGAGTGTTGGTGTTCCCCTGTTAGTTTGATAGAAGCCTGAGTGTTGGTGTTTCCCCTGTTAGTTTGATAGAAGCCTGAGTGTTGGTGTTCCCCTGTTAGTTTGATAGAAGCCTGAGTGTTGGTGTTTCCCCTGTTAGTTTGATAGAAGCCTGAGTGTTGGTGTTCCCCTGTTAGTTTGATAGAAGCCTGAGTGTTGGTGTTTTTAGTTTGATAGAAGCCTGAGTGTTGGTGTTCCCCTGTTAGTTTGATAGAAGCCTGAGTGTTGGTGTCCTGTTAGTTTGATAGAAGCCTGAGTGTTGGTGTTTCCCCTGTTAGTTTGATAGAAGCCTGAGTGTTGGTGTTGTTAGTTTGATAGAAGCCTGAGTGTTGGTGTTTAGTTTGATAGAAGCCTGGGTGTTGGTGTTCCCCTGTTAGTTTGATAGAAGCCTGAGTGTTGGTGTTCCCCTATTAGTTTGATAGAAGCCTGAGTGTTGGTGTTTAGTTTGATAGAAGCCTGAGTGTTGGTGTTTCCCCTGGTTTGATAGAAGCCTGAGTGTTGGTGTTCCCCTGTTAGTTTGATAGAAGCCTGAGTGTTGGTGTTTCTCCTGTTAGTTTGATAGAAGCCTGAGTGTTGGTGTTTCCCCTGTTAGTTTGATAGAAGCCTGAGTGTTGGTGTTCCCCTGTTAGTTTGATAGAAGCCTGAGTGTTGGTGTTCCCCTGTTAGTTTGATAGAAGCCTGAGTGTTGGTGTTTAGTTTGATAGAAGCCTGAGTGTTGGTGTTTCCCCTGTTTGATAGAAGCCTGAGTGTTGGTGTTTCCCCTGTTAGTTTGATAGAAGCCTGAGTGTTGGTGTTTAGTTTGATAGAAGCCTGAGTGTTGGTGTTTCCCCTGTTTGATAGAAGCCTGAGTGTTGGTGTTTCCCCTGTTAGTTTGACAGAAGCCTGAGTGTTGGTGTTTCCCCTGTTAGTTTGATAGAAGCCTGAGTGTTGGTGTTTTCCCTGTTTGATAGAAGCCTGAGTGTTGGTGTTCCCCTGTTAGTTTGATAGAAGCCTGAGTGTTGGTGTTCCCCTGTTAGTTTGATAGAAGCCTGGGTGTTGGTGTTCCCCTGTTAGTTTGATAGAAGCCTGAGTGTTGGTGTTCCCCTGTTAGTTGATAGAAGCCTGAGTGTTGGTGTTTAGTTTGATATAAGCCTGAGTGTTGGTGTTTCCCCTGTTAGTTTGATAGAAGCCTGAGTGTTGGTGTTCCCCTGTTAGTTTGATAGAAGCCTGAGTGTTGGTGTTTCCCCTGTTAGTTTGATAGAAGCCTGAGTGTTGGTGTTTCCCCTGTTAGTTGATAGAAGCCTGAGTGTTGGTGTTCCCCTGTTAGTTTGATAGAAGCCTGAGTGTTGGTGTTTCCCCTGTTAGTTTGATAGAAGCCTGAGTGTTGGTGTTCCCCTGTTAGTTTGATATAAGCCTGAGTGTTGGTGTTCCCCTGTTAGTTTGATAGAAGCCTGAGTGTTGGTGTTCCCCTGTTAGTTTGATAGAAGCCTGAGTGTTGGTGTTCCCCTGTTAGTTTGATAGAAGCCTGGGTGTTGGTGTTTCCTGTTAGTTTGATAGAAGCCTGAGTGTTGGTGTTTCCCCTGTTAGTTTGATAGAAGCCTGAGTGTTGGTGTTTCCCCTGTTAGTTTGATAGAAGCCTGAGTGTTGGTGTTTCCCCTGTTAGTTTGATAGAAGCCTGAGTGTTGGTGTCTGTTAGTTTGATAGAAGCCTGAGTGTTGGTGTTCCCCTGTTAGTTTGATAGAAGCCTGAGTGTTGGTGTTCCCCTGTTAGTTTGATAGAAGCCTGAGTGTTGGTGTTCCCCTGTTAGTTTGATAGAAGCCTGAGTGTTGGTGTTTCCCCTGTTAGTTTGATAGAAGCCTGAGTGTTGGTGTTCCCCTGTTAGTTTGATAGAAGCCTGAGTGTTGGTGTTTCCCCTGTTAGTTTGATAGAAGCCTGAGTGTTGGTGTTCCCCTGTTAGTTTGATAGAAGCCTGAGTGTTGGTGTTCCCCTGTTAGTTTGATAGAAGCCTGAGTGTTGGTGTTTCCCCTGTTAGTTTGATAGAAGCCTGAGTGTTGGTGTTCCCCTGTTAGTTTGATAGAAGCCTGAGTGTTGGTGTTCCCCTGTTAGTTTGATAGAAGCCTGAGTGTTGGTGTTTCCCCTGTTAGTTTGATAGAAGCCTGGGTGTTGGTGTTTCCCCTGTTAGTTTGATAGAAGCCTGAGTGTTGGTGTTTCCCCTGTTAGTTTGATAGAAGCCTGGGTGTTGGTGTTCCCCTGTTAGTTTGATAGAAGCATGAGTGTTGGTGTTTCCCCTGTTAGTTTGATAGAAGCCTGAGTGTTGGTGTTGTTAGTTTGATAGAAGCCTGAGTGTTGGTGTTTCCCCTGTTAGTTTGATAGAAGCCTGAGTGTTGGTGTTGTTAGTTTGATAGAAGCCTGAGTGTTGGTGTTTCCCCTGTTAGTTTGATAGAAGCCTGAGTGTTGGTGTTCCCCTGTTAGTTTGATAGAAGCCTGAGTGTTGGTGTTTCCCCTGTTAGTTTGATAGAAGCCTGAGTGTTGGTGTTCCCCTGTTAGTTTGATAGAAGCCTGAGTGTTGGTGTTTCCCCTGTTAGTTTGATAGAAGCCTGAGTGTTGGTGTTCCCCTGTTAGTTTGATAGAAGCCTGAGTGTTGGTGTTTAGTTTGATAGAAGCCTGAGTGTTGGTGTTCCCCTGTTAGTTTGATAGAAGCCTGAGTGTTGGTGTTTGTTAGTTTGATAGAAGCCTGAGTGTTGGTGTTTCCCCTGTTAGTTTGATAGAAGCCTGAGTGTTGGTGTTTCCTGTTAGTTTGATAGAAGCCTGAGTGTTGGTGTTTAGTTTGATAGAAGCCTGGGTGTTGGTGTTCCCCTGTTAGTTTGATAGAAGCCTGAGTGTTGGTGTTCCCCTGTTAGTTTGATAGAAGCCTGAGTGTTAGTGTTGTTAGTTTGATAGAAGCCTGAGTGTTGGTGTTTCCCCTGTTTGATAGAAGCCTGAGTGTTGGTGTTCCCCTGTTAGTTTGATAGAAGCCTGAGTGTTGGTGTTTTCCTGTTAGTTTGATAGAAGCCTGAGTGTTGGTGTTTCCCCTGTTAGTTTGATAGAAGCCTGAGTGTTGGTGTTCCCCTGTTAGTTTGATAGAAGCCTGAGTGTTGGTGTTCCCCTGTTAGTTTGATAGAAGCCTGAGTGTTGGTGTTTTAGTTTGATAGAAGCCTGAGTGTTGGTGTTTCCCTGTTTGATAGAAGCCTGAGTGTTGGTGTTTCCCCTGTTAGTTTGATAGAAGCCTGAGTGTTGGTGTTTAGTTTGATAGAAGCCTGAGTGTTGGTGTTTCCCCTGTTTGATAGAAGCCTGAGTGTTGGTGTTTCCCTGTTAGTTTGATAGAAGCCTGAGTGTTGGTGTTTCCCCTGTTAGTTTGATAGAAGCCTGAGTGTTGGTGTTTCCCCTGTTTGATAGAAGCCTGAGTGTTGGTGTTCCCCTGTTAGTTTGATAGAAGCCTGCGTGTTGGTGTTCCCCTGTTAGTTTGATAGAAGCCTGAGTGTTGGTGTTTCCCTGTTAGTTTGATAGAAGCCTGGGTGTTGGTGTTTTCCCTGTTAGTTTGATATAAGCCTGAGTGTTGGTGTTCCCCTGTTAGTTTGATAGAAGCCTGAGTGTTGGTGTTCCCCTGTTAGTTTGATAGAAGCCTGCGTGTTGGTGTTCCCCTGTTAGTTTGATAGAAGCCTGAGTGTTGGTGTTTAGTTTGATAGAAGCCTGAGTGTTGGTGTTTCCCCTGTTAGTTTGATAGAAGCCTGGGTGTTGGTGTTTCCCCTGTTAGTTTGATAGAAGCCTGAGTGTTGGTGTTCCCCTGTTAGTTGATAGAAGCCTGCGTGTTGGTGTTCCCCTGTTAGTTTGATAGAAGCCTGAGTGTTGGTGTTCCCCTGTTAGTTTGATAGAAGCCTGAGTGTTGGTGTTTCCCTGTTAGTTTGATAGAAGCCTGAGTGTTGGTGTTTCCCTGTTAGTTTGATAGAAGCCTGAGTGTTGGTGTTTAGTTTGATAGAAGCCTGAGTGTTGGTGTTTCCCCTGTTAGTTTGATAGAAGCCTGGGTGTTGGTGTTCCCCTGTTAGTTTGATAGAAGCCTGAGTGTTGGTGTTCCCCTGTTAGTTTGATAGAAGCCTGAGTGTTGGTGTTTCCCCTGTTAGTTGATAGAAGCCTGCGTGTTGGTGTTCCCCTGTTAGTTTGATAGAAGCCTGAGTGTTGGTGTTTCCCTGTTAGTTTGATAGAAGCCTGGGTGTTGGTGTTTTCCCTGTTAGTTTGATATAAGCCTGAGTGTTGGTGTTCCCCTGTTAGTTTGATAGAAGCCTGAGTGTTGGTGTTCCCCTGTTAGTTTGATAGAAGCCTGAGTGTTGGTGTTTCCCCTGTTAGTTTGATAGAAGCCTGGGTGTTGGTGTTTCCCCTGTTAGTTTGATAGAAGCCTGAGTGTTGGTGTTTCCCCTGTTAGTTTGATAGAAGCCTGGGTGTTGGTGTTCCCCTGTTAGTTTGATAGAAGCCTGAGTGTTGGTGTTTCCCCTGTTAGTTTGATAGAAGCCTGAGTGTTGGTGTTCCCCTGTTAGTTTGATAGAAGCCTGGGTGTTGGTGTTCCCCTGTTAGTTTGATAGAAGCCTGAGTGTTGGTGTTCCCCTGTTAGTTTGATAGAAGCCTGAGTGTTGGTGTTCCCCTGTTAGTTTGATAGAAGCCTGAGTGTTGGTGTTCCCCCTGTTAGTTTGATAGAAGCCTGAGTGTTGGTGTTTCCCCTGTTAGTTTGATAGAAGCCTGAGTGTTGGTGTTCCCCTGTTAGTTTGATAGAAGCCTGCGTGTTGGTGTTCCCCTGTTAGTTTGATAGAAGCCTGAGTGTTGGTGTTCCCCTGTTAGTTTGATAGAAGCCTGAGTGTTGGTGTTCCCCTGTTAGTTTGATAGAAGCCTGAGTGTTGGTGTTCCCCTGTTAGTTTGATAGAAGCCTGAGTGTTGGTGTTTCCCCTGTTAGTTTGATAGAAGCCTGAGTGTTGGTGTTCCCCTGTTAGTTTGATAGAAGCCTGAGTGTTGGTGTGTTAGTTTGATAGAAGCCTGAGTGTTGGTGTTCCCCTGTTAGTTTGATAGAAGCCTGAGTGTTGGTGTTTTGTTAGTTTGATAGAAGCCTGAGTGTTGGTGTTCCCCTGTTAGTTTGATAGAAGCCTGAGTGTTGGTGTTTCCCTGTTAGTTTGATAGAAGCCTGAGTGTTGGTGTTTCCCCTGTTAGTTTGATAGAAGCCTGAGTGTTGGTGTCGTTAGTTTGATAGAAGCCTGAGTGTTGGTGTTTCCCTGTTAGTTTGATATAAGCCTGAGTGTTGGTGTTTAGTTTGATAGAAGCCTGGGTGTTGGTGTTGTTAGTTTGATAGAAGCCTGAGTGTTGGTGTTTCCCCTGTTAGTTTGATAGAAGCCTGAGTGTTGGTGTTGTTAGTTTGATAGAAGCCTGAGTGTTGGTGTTTAGTTTGATAGAAGCCTGGGTGTTGGTGTTCCCCTGTTAGTTTGATAGAAGCCTGAGTGTTGGTGTTCCCCTGTTAGTTTGATAGAAGCCTGAGTGTTGGTGTTTAGTTTGATAGAAGCCTGAGTGTTGGTGTTTCCCCTTGTTTGATAGAAGCCTGAGTGTTGGTGTTCCCCTGTTAGTTTGATAGAAGCCTGAGTGTTGGTGTTTCTCCTGTTAGTTTGATAGAAGCCTGAGTGTTGGTGTTTCCCCTGTTAGTTTGATAGAAGCCTGAGTGTTGGTGTTCCCCTGTTAGTTTGATAGAAGCCTGAGTGTTGGTGTTCCCCTGTTAGTTTGATAGAAGCCTGAGTGTTGGTGTTTAGTTTGATAGAAGCCTGAGTGTTGGTGTTTCCCCTGTTTGATAGAAGCCTGAGTGTTGGTGTTTCCCCTGTTAGTTTGATAGAAGCCTGAGTGTTGGTGTTTAGTTTGATAGAAGCCTGAGTGTTGGTGTTTCCCCTGTTTGATAGAAGCCTGAGTGTTGGTGTTTCCCCTGTTAGTTTGATATAAGCCTGAGTGTTGGTGTTTCCCCTGTTAGTTTGATAGAAGCCTGAGTGTTGGTGTTTCCCCTGTTTGATAGAAGCCTGAGTGTTGGTGTTCCCCTGTTAGTTTGATAGAAGCCTGGGTGTTGGTGTTCCCCTGTTAGTTTGATAGAAGCCTGAGTGTTGGTGTTCCCCTGTTAGTTTGATAGAAGCCTGCGTGTTGGTGTTCCCCTGTTAGTTTGATAGAAGCCTGAGTGTTGGTGTTCCCCTGTTAGTTTGATAGAAGCCTGAGTGTTGGTGTTTCCCCTGTTAGTTTGATAGAAGCCTGAGTGTTGGTGTTTCCCCTGTTAGTTTGATAGAAGCCTGAGTGTTGGTGTTCCCCTGTTAGTTTGATAGAAGCCTGAGTGTTGGTGTTTCCCCTGTTAGTTTGATAGAAGCCTGAGTGTTGGTGTTCCCCTGTTAGTTTGATAGAAGCCTGAGTGTTGGTGTTCCCCTGTTAGTTTGATAGAAGCCTGAGTGTTGGTGTTCCCCTGTTAGTTTGATAGAAGCCTGAGTGTTGGTGTTTAGTTTGATAGAAGCCTGAGTGTTGGTGTTCCCCTGTTAGTTTGATAGAAGCCTGAGTGTTGGTGTTTAGTTTGATAGAAGCCTGAGTGTTGGTGTTTCCCCTGTTAGTTTGATAGAAGCCTGAGTGTTGGTGTTGTTAGTTTGATAGAAGCCTGAGTGTTGGTGTTTAGTTTGATAGAAGCCTGAGTGTTGGTGTTCCCCTGTTAGTTTGATAGAAGCCTGAGTGTTGGTGTTCCCCTATTAGTTTGATAGAAGCCTGAGTGTTGGTGTTTAGTTTGATAGAAGCCTGAGTGTTGGTGTTTCCCCTGTTTGATAGAAGCCTGAGTGTTGGTGTTCCCCTTTTAGTTTGATAGAAGCCTGAGTGTTGGTGTTTCTCCTGTTAGTTTGATAGAAGCCTGAGTGTTGGTGTTTCCCCTGTTAGTTTGATAGAAGCCTGGGAGTTGGTGTTCCCCTGTTAGTTTGATAGAAGCCTGAGTGTTGGTGTTCCCCTGTTAGTTTGATAGAAGCCTGAGTGTTGGTGTTTCCCCTGTTAGTTTGATAGAAGCCTGAGTGTTGGTGTTTCCCCTGTTAGTTTGATAGAAGCCTGAGTGTTGGTGTTTCCCCTGTTAGTTTGATAGAAGCCTGGGTGTTGGTGTTTCCCTGTTAGTTTGATAGAAGCCTGAGTGTTGGTGTTCCCCTGTTAGTTTGATAGAAGCCTGAGTGTTGGTGTTCCCCTGTTAGTTTGATAGAAGCCTGAGTGTTGGTGTTCCCCTGTTAGTTTGATAGAAGCCTGGGTGTTGGTGTTTCCCCTGTTAGTTTGATAGAAGCCTGAGTGTTGGTGTTTCCCCTGTTAGTTTGATAGAAGCCTGGGTGTTGGTGTTCCCCTGTTAGTTTGATAGAAGCCTGAGTGTTGGTGTTCCCCTGTTAGTTTGATAGAAGCCTGAGTGTTGGTGTTGTTAGTTTGATAGAAGCCTGGGTGTTGGTGTTCCCCTGTTAGTTTGATAGAAGCCTGAGTGTTGGTGTTCCCCTGTTAGTTTGATAGAAGCCTGAGTGTTGGTGTTCCCCTGTTAGTTTGATAGAAGCCTGAGTGTTGGTGTTTCCCCTGTTAGTTTGATAGAAGCCTGAGTGTTGGTGTTTCCCCTGTTAGTTTGATAGAAGCCTGAGTGTTGGTGTTTCCCCTGTTAGTTTGATAGAAGCCTGAGTGTTGGTGTTCCCCTGTTAGTTTGATAGAAGCCTGAGTGTTGGTGTTCCCCTGTTAGTTTGATAGAAGCCTGAGTGTTGGTGTTCCCCTGTTAGTTTGATAGAAGCCTGAGTGTTGGTGTTTCCCCTGTTAGTTTGATAGAAGCCTGAGTGTTGGTGTTCCCCTGTTAGTTTGATATAAGCCTGAGTGTTGGTGTTTCCCCTGTTAGTTTGATAGAAGCCTGAGTGTTGGTGTTCCCCTGTTAGTTTGATAGAAGCCTGAGTGTTGGTGTTTCCTTAGTTTGATAGAAGCCTGAGTGTTGGTGTTCCCCCTGTTAGTTTGATAGAAGCCTGAGTGTTGGTGTTGTTAGTTTGATAGAAGCCTGAGTGTTGGTGTTTCCCCTGTTAGTTTGATAGAAGCCTGAGTGTTGGTGTTCCTGTTAGTTTGATAGAAGCCTGAGTGTTGGTGTTTAGTTTGATAGAAGCCTGGGTGTTGGTGTTCCCCTGTTAGTTTGATAGAAGCCTGAGTGTTGGTGTTCCCCTGTTAGTTTGATAGAAGCCTGAGTGTTGGTGTTTAGTTTGATAGAAGCCTGAGTGTTGGTGTTTCCCCTTGTTTGATAGAAGCCTGAGTGTTGGTGTTCCCCTGTTAGTTTGATAGAAGCCTGAGTGTTGGTGTTTCCTGTTAGTTTGATAGAAGCCTGAGTGTTGGTGTTTCCCCTGTTAGTTTGATAGAAGCCTGAGTGTTGGTGTTCCCTGTTAGTTTGATAGAAGCCTGAGTGTTGGTGTTCCCCTGTTAGTTTTATAGAAGCCTGAGTGTTGGTGTTTTAGTTTGATAGAAGCCTGAGTGTTGGTGTTTCCCCTGGTTTGATAGAAGCCTGAGTGTTGGTGTTTCCCCTGTTAGTTTGATAGAAGCCTGAGTGTTGGTGTTTAGTTTGATAGAAGCCTGAGTGTTGGTGTTTCCCCTGTTTGATAGAAGCCTGAGTGTTGGTGTTTCCCTGTTAGTTTGATAGAAGCCTGAGTGTTGGTGTTTCCCCTGTTAGTTTGATAGAAGCCTGAGTGTTGGTGTTTCCCCTGTTTGATAGAAGCCTGAGTGTTGGTGTTCCCCTGTTAGTTTGATAGAAGCCTGCGTGTTGGTGTTCCCCTGTTAGTTTGATAGAAGCCTGAGTGTTGGTGTTTCCCTGTTAGTTTGATAGAAGCCTGCGTGTTGGTGTTCCCCTGTTAGTTTGATAGAAGCCTGAGTGTTGGTGTTCCCCTGTTAGTTTGATAGAAGCCTGAGTGTTGGTGTTTCCCCTGTTAGTTTGATAGAAGCCTGAGTGTTGGTGTTTCCCCTGTTAGTTTGATAGAAGCCTGAGTGTTGGTGTTCCCCTGTTAGTTTGATAGAAGCCTGAGTGTTGGTGTTTCCCCTGTTAGTTTGATAGAAGCCTGAGTGTTGGTGTTCCCCTGTTAGTTTGATAGAAGCCTGAGTGTTGGTGTTTCCCCTGTTAGTTTGATAGAAGCCTGAGTGTTGGTGTTCCCCTGTTAGTTTGATAGAAGCCTGAGTGTTGGTGTTTCCCCTGTTAGTTTGATAGAAGCCTGAGTGTTGGTGTTCCCCTGTTAGTTTGATAGAAGCCTGAGTGTTGGTGTTTCCCCTGTTAGTTTGATAGAAGCCTGGGTGTTGGTGTTTTCCCTGTTAGTTTGATAGAAGCCTGAGTGTTGGTGTTCCCCTGTTAGTTTGATAGAAGCCTGAGTGTTGGTGTTTCCCCTGTTAGTTTGATAGAAGCCTGAGTGTTGGTGTTCCCCTGTTAGTTTGATAGAAGCCTGAGTGTTGGTGTTTCCCTGTTAGTTTGATAGAAGCCTGAGTGTTGGTGTTTCCCCTGTTAGTTTGATAGAAGCCTGGGTGTTGGTGTCCCTTAGTTTGATAGAAGCCTGAGTGTTGGTGTTCCCCTGTTAGTTTGATAGAAGCCTGAGTGTTGGTGTCTGTTAGTTTGATAGAAGCCTGAGTGTTGGTGTTTCCCCTGTTAGTTTGATAGAAGCCTGAGTGTTGGTGTTCCCTGTTAGTTTGATAGAAGCCTGAGTGTTGGTGTTTAGTTTGATAGAAGCCTGAGTGTTGGTGTTCCCCTGTTAGTTTGATAGAAGCCTGAGTGTTGGTGTTCCCCTGTTAGTTTGATAGAAGCCTGAGTGTTGGTGCTTTAGTTTGATAGAAGCCTGAGTGTTGGTGTTTCCCCTGTGTTTGATAGAAGCCTGAGTGTTGGTGTTCCCCTGTTAGTTTGATAGAAGCCTGAGTGTTGGTGTTTTCCCTGTTAGTTTGATAGAAGCCTGAGTGTTGGTGTTTCCCCTGTTAGTTTGATAGAAGCCTGAGTGTTGGTGTTCCCCTGTTAGTTTGATAGAAGCCTGAGTGTTGGTGTTTCCCCTGTTAGTTTGATAGAAGCCTGAGTGTTGGTGTTTCCCCTGTTAGTTTGATAGAAGCCTGAGTGTTGGTGTTCCCCTGTTAGTTTGATAGAAGCCTGCGTGTTGGTGTTCCCCTGTTAGTTTGATAGAAGCCTGAGTGTTGGTGTTTCCCCTGTTAGTTTGATAGAAGCCTGAGTGTTGGTGTTCCCCTGTTAGTTTGATATAAGCCTGAGTGTTGGTGTTTCCCCTGTTAGTTTGATAGAAGCCTGAGTGTTGGTGTTCCCCTGTTAGTTTGATAGAAGCCTGAGTGTTGGTGTTTTAGTTTGATAGAAGCCTGAGTGTTGGTGTTTCCCCTTGTTTGATAGAAGCCTGGGTGTTGGTGTTCCCCTGTTAGTTTGATAGAAGCCTGAGTGTTGGTGTTTCCCCTGTTAGTTTGATAGAAGCCTGAGTGTTGGTGTTTCCCCTGTTAGTTTGATAGAAGCCTGAGTGTTGGTGTTCCCCTGTTAGTTTGATAGAAGCCTGAGTGTTGGTGTTTCCCCTGTTAGTTTGATAGAAGCCTGAGTGTTGGTGTTCCCCTGTTAGTTTGATAGAAGCCTGAGTGTTGGTGTTCCCCTGTTAGTTTGATAGAAGCCTGAGTGTTGGTGTTCCCCTGTTAGTTTGATAGAAGCCTGAGTGTTGGTGTTTCCCCTGTTAGTTTGATAGAAGCCTGAGTGTTGGTGTTTAGTTTGATAGAAGCCTGAGTGTTGGTGTTTCCCCTGTTTGATAGAAGCCTGAGTGTTGGTGTTTCCCTGTTAGTTTGATATAAGCCTGAGTGTTGGTGTTTCCCCTGTTAGTTTGATAGAAGCCTGAGTGTTGGTGTTTCCCTGGTTTGATAGAAGCCTGAGTGTTGGTGTTCCCCTGTTAGTTTGATAGAAGCCTGAGTGTTGGTGTTCCCCTGTTAGTTTGATAGAAGCCTGAGTGTTGGTGTTCCCCTGTTAGTTTGATAGAAGCCTGCGTGTTGGTGTTCCCCTGTTAGTTTGATAGAAGCCTGAGTGTTGGTGTTCCCCTGTTAGTTTGATAGAAGCCTGAGTGTTGGTGTTTCCCCTGTTAGTTTGATAGAAGCCTGAGTGTTGGTGTTTCCCCTGTTAGTTTGATAGAAGCCTGAGTGTTGGTGTTCCCCTGTTAGTTTGATAGAAGCCTGAGTGTTGGTGTTTCCCCTGTTAGTTTGATAGAAGCCTGAGTGTTGGTGTTCCCCTGTTAGTTTGATATAAGCCTGAGTGTTGGTGTTTCCCCTGTTAGTTTGATAGAAGCCTGAGTGTTGGTGTTCCCCTGTTAGTTTGATAGAAGCCTGAGTTTTGGTGTTGTTAGTTTGATAGAAGCCTGAGTGTTGGTGTTCCCCCTGTTAGTTTGATAGAAGCCTGAGTGTTGGTGTTTGTTAGTTTGATAGAAGCCTGAGTGTTGGTGTTTCCCCTGTTAGTTTGATAGAAGCCTGAGTGTTGGTGTTGTTAGTTTGATAGAAGCCTGAGTGTTGGTGTTTAGTTTGATAGAAGCCTGGGTGTTGGTGTTTCCCCTGTTAGTTTGATAGAAGCCTGAGTGTTGGTGTTCCCCTGTTAGTTTGATAGAAGCCTGAGTGTTGGTGTTTAGTTTGATAGAAGCCTGAGTGTTGGTGTTTCCCCTGGTTTGATAGAAGCCTGAGTGTTGGTGTTCCCCTGTTAGTTTGATAGAAGCCTGAGTGTTGGTGTTTCCCCTGTTAGTTTGATAGAAGCCTGAGTGTTGGTGTTTCCCCTGTTAGTTTGATAGAAGCCTGAGTGTTGGTGTTCCCCTGTTAGTTTGATAGAAGCCTGAGTGTTGGTGTTTCCCCTGTTAGTTTGATAGAAGCCTGAGTGTTGGTGTTCCCCTGTTAGTTTGATAGAAGCCTGCGTGTTGGTGTTCCCCTGTTAGTTTGATAGAAGCCTGAGTGTTGGTGTTCCCCTGTTAGTTTGATAGAAGCCTGAGTGTTGGTGTTTCCCCTGTTAGTTTGATAGAAGCCTGAGTGTTGGTGTTCCCCTGTTAGTTTGATAGAAGCCTGAGTGTTGGTGTTTCCCCTGTTAGTTTGATAGAAGCCTGAGTGTTGGTGTTCCCCTGTTAGTTTGATAGAAGCCTGAGTGTTGGTGTTTTTTAGTTTGATAGAAGCCTGAGTGTTGGTGTTTCCCCTTGTTTGATAGAAGCCTGAGTGTTGGTGTTCCCCTGTTAGTTTGATAGAAGCCTGAGTGTTGGTGTTCCCCTGTTAGTTTGATAGAAGCCTGAGTGTTGGTGTTTCCCCTGTTAGTTTGATAGAAGCCTGAGTGTTGGTGTTCCCCTGTTAGTTTGATAGAAGCCTGAGTGTTGGTGTTTCCCTGTTAGTTTGATAGAAGCCTGAGTGTTGGTGTTCCCCTGTTAGTTTGATAGAAGCCTGAGTGTTGGTGTTCCCCTGTTAGTTTGATAGAAGCCTGAGTGTTGGTGTTCCCCTGTTAGTTTGATAGAAGCCTGAGTGTTGGTGTTTCCCCTGTTAGTTTGATAGAAGCCTGAGTGTTGGTGTTCCCCTGTTAGTTTGATAGAAGCCTGAGTGTTGGTGTTTCCCCTGTTAGTTTGATAGAAGCCTGAGTGTTGGTGTTCCCCTGTTAGTTTGATAGAAGCCTGAGTGTTGGTGTTGTTAGTTTGATAGAAGCCTGAGTGTTGGTGTTCCCCTGTTAGTTTGATAGAAGCCTGAGTGTTGGTGTTGTTAGTTTGATAGAAGCCTGAGTGTTGGTGTTTCCCCTGTTAGTTTGATAGAAGCCTGAGTGTTGGTGTTGTTAGTTTGATAGAAGCCTGAGTGTTGGTGTTTAGTTTGATAGAAGCCTGGGTGTTGGTGTTCCCCTGTTAGTTTGATAGAAGCCTGAGTGTTGGTGTTTCTCCTGTTAGTTTGATAGAAGCCTGGGTGTTGGTGTTCCCCAGTTTGATAGAAGCCTGAGTGTTGGTGTTCCCCTGTTAGTTTGATAGAAGCCTGAGTGTTGGTGTTTCCCCTGTTAGTTTGATAGAAGCCTGAGTGTTGGTGTTTCCCCTGTTAGTTTTGATAGAAGCCTGAGTGTTGGTGTTTAGTTTGATAGAAGCCTGAGTGTTGGTGTTTCCCCTGTGTTTGATAGAAGCCTGAGTGTTGGTGTTTCCCCTGTTAGTTTGATAGAAGCCTGAGTGTTGGTGTTTTAGTTTGATAGAAGCCTGAGTGTTGGTGTTTCCCCTGTTTGATAGAAGCCTGAGTGTTGGTGTTTCCCCTGTTAGTTTGATAGAAGCCTGAGTGTTGGTGTTTCCCCTGTTAGTTTGATAGAAGCCCGAGTGTTGGTGTTTCCCTGTTTGATAGAAGCCTGAGTGTTGGTGTTCCCCTGTTAGTTTGATAGAAGCCTGAGTGTTGGTGTTCCCCTGTTAGTTTGATAGAAGCCTGAGTGATGGTGTTCCCCTGTTAGTTTGATAGAAGCCTGAGTGTTGGTGTTCCCCTGTTAGTTTGATAGAAGCCTGAGTGTTGGTGTTCCCCTGTTAGTTTGATAGAAGCCTGAGTGTTGGTGTTTCCCCTGTTAGTTTGATAGAAGCCTGAGTGTTGGTGTTTCCCCTGTTAGTTTGATAGAAGCCTGAGTGTTGGTGTTCCCCTGTTAGTTTGATAGAAGCCTGAGTGTTGGTGTTTCCCCTGTTAGTTTGATAGAAGCCTGAGTGTTGGTGTTCCCCTGTTAGTTTGATAGAAGCCTGAGTGTTGGTGTTCCCCTGTTAGTTTGATAGAAGCCTGAGTGTTGGTGTTCCCCTATTAGTTTGATAGAAGCCTGAGTGTTGGTGTTTAGTTTGATAGAAGCCTGAGTGTTGGTGTTCCCCTATTAGTTTGATAGAAGCCTGAGTGTTGGTGTTTAGTTTGATAGAAGCCTGAGTGTTGGTGTTCCCCTATTAGTTTGATAGAAGCCTGAGTGTTGGTGTTTGTTAGTTTGATAGAAGCCTGAGTGTTGGTGTTTAGTTTGATAGAAGCCTGGGTGTTGGTGTTCCCCTGTTAGTTTGATAGAAGCCTGAGTGTTGGTGTTCCCCTATTAGTTTGATAGAAGCCTGAGTGTTGGTGTTTAGTTTGATAGAAGCCTGAGTGTTGGTGTTTCCCCTGTTTGATAGAAGCCTGAGTGTTGGTGTTCCCCTGTTAGTTTGATAGAAGCCTGAGTGTTGGTGTTTCTCCTGTTAGTTTGATAGAAGCCTGAGTGTTGGTGTTTCCCCTGTTAGTTTGATAGAAGCCTGGGTGTTGGTGTTCCCCTGTTAGTTTGATAGAAGCCTGAGTGTTGGTGTTCCCCTGTTAGTTTGATAGAAGCCTGAGTGTTGGTGTTTCCCCTGTTAGTTGATAGAAGCCTGCGTGTTGGTGTTCCCCTGTTAGTTTGATAGAAGCCTGAGTGTTGGTGTTTCCCTGTTAGTTTGATAGAAGCCTGGGTGTTGGTGTTCCCCTGTTAGTTTGATAGAAGCCTGAGTGTTGGTGTTCCCCTGTTAGTTTGATAGAAGCCTGAGTGTTGGTGTTCCCTGTTAGTTTGATAGAAGCCTGAGTGTTGGTGTTCCCCTGTTAGTTTGATAGAAGCCTGGGTGTTGGTGTTTCCCCTGTTAGTTTGATAGAAGCCTGAGTGTTGGTGTTTCCCCTGTTAGTTTGATAGAAGCCTGGGTGTTGGTGTTCCCCTGTTAGTTTGATAGAAGCCTGAGTGTTGGTGTTGTTAGTTTGATAGAAGCCTGGGTGTTGGTGTTCCCCTGTTAGTTTGATAGAAGCCTGAGTGTTGGTGTTCCCCTGTTAGTTTGATAGAAGCCTGAGTGTTGGTGTTCCCCTGTTAGTTTGATAGAAGCCTGAGTGTTGGTGTTTCCCCTGTTAGTTTGATAGAAGCCTGAGTGTTGGTGTTTCCCCTGTTAGTTTGATAGAAGCCTGAGTGTTGGTGTTTCCCCTGTTAGTTTGATAGAAGCCTGAGTGTTGGTGTTCCCCTGTTAGTTTGATAGAAGCCTGAGTGTTGGTGTTCCCCTGTTAGTTTGATAGAAGCCTGAGTGTTGGTGTTCCCCTGTTAGTTTGATAGAAGCCTGAGTGTTGGTGTTTCCCCTGTTAGTTTGATAGAAGCCTGAGTGTTGGTGTTCCCCTGTTAGTTTGATAGAAGCCTGAGTGTTGGTGTTTCCCCTGTTAGTTTGATAGAAGCCTGAGTGTTGGTGTTCCCCTGTTAGTTTGATAGAAGCCTGAGTGTTGGTGTTTAGTTTGATAGAAGCCTGAGTGTTGGTGTTCCCCTGTTAGTTTGATAGAAGCCTGAGTGTTGGTGTTGTTAGTTTGATAGAAGCCTGAGTGTTGGTGTTTCCCCTGTTAGTTTGATAGAAGCCTGAGTGTTGGTGTTGTTAGTTTGATAGAAGCCTGAGTGTTGGTGCGTTAGTTTGATAGAAGCCTGGGTGTTGGTGTTCCCCTGTTAGTTTGATAGAAGCCTGAGTGTTGGTGCTTTTAGTTTGATAGAAGCCTGAGTGTTGGTGTTTCCCCTGTTTGATAGAAGCCTGAGTGTTGGTGTTCCCCTGTTAGTTTGATAGAAGCCTGAGTGTTGGTGTTTTCCCTGTTAGTTTGATAGAAGCCTGAGTGTTGGTGTTTCCCCTGTTAGTTTGATAGAAGCCTGAGTGTTGGTGTTCCCCTGTTAGTTTGATAGAAGCCTGAGTGTTGGTGTTCCCCTGTTAGTTTGATAGAAGCCTGAGTGTTGGTGTTTAGTTTGATAGAAGCCTGAGTGTTGGTGTTTCCCCTGTTTGATAGAAGCCTGAGTGTTGGTGTTTCCCCTGTTAGTTTGATAGAAGCCTGAGTGTTGGTGTTGTTAGTTTGATAGAAGCCTGAGTGTTGGTGTTTCCCCTGGTTTGATAGAAGCCTGAGTGTTGGTGTTTCCCCTGTTAGTTTGATAGAAGCCTGAGTGTTGGTGTTTAGTTTGATAGAAGCCTGAGTGTTGGTGTTTCCCCTGGTTTGATAGAAGCCTGAGTGTTGGTGTTTCCCCTGTTAGTTTGATAGAAGCCTGAGTGTTGGTGTTTCCCCTGGTTTGATAGAAGCCTGAGTGTTGGTGTTTCCCCTGTTAGTTTGATAGAAGCCTGAGTGTTGGTGTTTCCCCTGTTAGTTTGATAGAAGCCTGAGTGTTGGTGTTTCCCCTGTTAGTTTGATAGAAGCCTGAGTGTTGGTGTTTCCCCTGTTAGTTTGATAGAAGCCTGAGTGTTGGTGTTCCCCTGTTAGTTTGATAGAAGCCTGAGTGTTGGTGTTTCCCCTGTTAGTTTGATAGAAGCCTGAGTGTTGGTGTTTAGTTTGATAGAAGCCTGAGTGTTGGTGTTCCCCCTGTTAGTTTGATAGAAGCCTGAGTGTTGGTGTTGTTAGTTTGATAGAAGCCTGAGTGTTGGTGTTTCCCCTGTTAGTTTGATAGAAGCCTGAGTGTTGGTGTTGTTAGTTTGATAGAAGCCTGAGTGTTGGTGTTTCCCTTTAGTTTGATAGAAGCCTGAGTGTTGGTGTTTCCCCTGTTAGTTTGATAGAAGCCTGAGTGTTGGTGTTGTTAGTTTGATAGAAGCCTGGGTGTTGGTGTTCCCCTGTTAGTTTGATAGAAGCCTGAGTGTTGGTGTTCCCCTATTAGTTTGATAGAAGCCTGAGTGTTGGTGTTTAGTTTGATAGAAGCCTGAGTGTTGGTGTTTCCCCTGTTTGATAGAAGCCTGAGTGTTGGTGTTCCCCTGTTAGTTTGATAGAAGCCTGAGTGTTGGTGTTTCTCCTGTTAGTTTGATAGAAGCCTGAGTGTTGGTGTTTCCCCTGTTAGTTTGATAGAAGCCTGAGTGTTGGTGTTCCCCTGTTAGTTTGATAGAAGCCTGAGTGTTGGTGTTCCCCTGTTAGTTTGATAGAAGCCTGGGTGTTGGTGTTCCCCTGTTAGTTTGATAGAAGCCTGAGTGTTGGTGTTTCCCTGTTAGTTTGATAGAAGCCTGGGTGTTGGTGTTTTCCCTGTTAGTTTGATATAAGCCTGAGTGTTGGTGTTTCCCCTGTTAGTTTGATAGAAGCCTGAGTGTTGGTGTTTCCCCTGTTAGTTTGATAGAAGCCTGAGTGTTGGTGTTTCCCCTGTTAGTTTGATAGAAGCCTGAGTGTTGGTGTTGTTAGTTTGATAGAAGCCTGAGTGTTGGTGTTTCCCCTGTTAGTTTGATAGAAGCCTGAGTGTTGGTGTTCCCCTGTTAGTTTGATATAAGCCTGAGTGTTGGTGTTTCCCCTGTTAGTTTGATAGAAGCCTGAGTGTTGGTGTTCCCCTGTTAGTTTGATAGAAGCCTGAGTGTTGGTGTTTAGTTTGATAGAAGCCTGAGTGTTGGTGTTCCCCTGTTAGTTTGATAGAAGCCTGAGTGTTGGTGTTGTTAGTTTGATAGAAGCCTGAGTGTTGGTGTTTCCCCTGTTAGTTTGATAGAAGCCTGAGTGTTGGTGTTGTTAGTTTGATAGAAGCCTGAGTGTTGGTGTTTAGTTTGATAGAAGCCTGGGTGTTGGTGTTCCCCTGTTAGTTTGATAGAAGCCTGAGTGTTGGTGTTCCCTGTTAGTTTGATAGAAGCCTGAGTGTTGGTGTTTAGTTTGATAGAAGCCTGAGTGTTGGTGTTTCCCCTGTTTGATAGAAGCCTGAGTGTTGGTGTTCCCCTGTTAGTTTGATAGAAGCCTGAGTGTTGGTGTTTCTCCTGTTAGTTTGATAGAAGCCTGAGTGTTGGTGTTTCCCCTGTTAGTTTGATAGAAGCCTGAGTGTTGGTGTTCCCCTGTTAGTTTGATAGAAGCCTGAGTGTTGGTGTTCCCCTGTTAGTTTGATAGAAGCCTGAGTGTTGGTGTTTAGTTTGATAGAAGCCTGAGTGTTGGTGTTTAGTTTGATAGAAGCCTGGGTGTTGGTGTTCCCCTGTTAGTTTGATAGAAGCCTGAGTGTTGGTGTTCCCCTATTAGTTTGATAGAAGCCTGAGTGTTGGTGTTTAGTTTGATAGAAGCCTGAGTGTTGGTGTTTCCCCTGTTTGATAGAAGCCTGAGTGTTGGTGTTCCCCTGTTAGTTTGATAGAAGCCTGAGTGTTGGTGTTTCCCCTGTTAGTTTGATAGAAGCCTGAGTGTTGGTGTTTCCCCTGTTAGTTTGATAGAAGCCTGAGTGTTGGTGTTCCCCTGTTAGTTTGATAGAAGCCTGAGTGTTGGTGTTCCCCTGTTAGTTTTATAGAAGCCTGAGTGTTGGTGTTTAGTTTGATAGAAGCCTGGGTGTTGGTGTTTCCCCTGTTTGATAGAAGCCTGAGTGTTGGTGTTTCCCCTGTTAGTTTGATAGAAGCCTGAGTGTTGGTGTTTAGTTTGATAGAAGCCTGAGTGTTGGTGTTTCCCCTGTTTGATAGAAGCCTGAGTGTTGGTGTTTCCCCTGTTAGTTTGATATAAGCCTGAGTGTTGGTGTTTTCCCTGTTAGTTTGATATAAGCCTGAGTGTTGGTGTTTTCCCTGTTTGATAGAAGCCTGAGTGTTGGTGTTCCCCTGTTAGTTTGATAGAAGCCTGAGTGTTGGTGTTTCCCCTGTTAGTTTGATAGAAGCCTGAGTGTTGGTGTTCCCCTGTTAGTTTGATAGAAGCCTGCGTGTTGGTGTTTCCCCTGTTAGTTTGATAGAAGCCTGAGTGTTGGTGTTCCCCTGTTAGTTTGATAGAAGCCTGAGTGTTGGTGTTTCCCCTGTTAGTTTGATAGAAGCCTGAGTGTTGGTGTTTCCCCTGTTAGTTTGATAGAAGCCTGAGTGTTGGTGTTCCCCTGTTAGTTTGATAGAAGCCTGAGTGTTGGTGTTTCCCCTGTTAGTTTGATAGAAGCCTGAGTGTTGGTGTTCCCCTGTTAATTTGATATAAGCCTGAGTGTTGGTGTTTCCCCTGTTAGTTTGATAGAAGCCTGAGTGTTGGTGTTCCCCTGTTAGTTTGATAGAAGCCTGAGTGTTGGTGTTTAGTTTGATAGAAGCCTGAGTGTTGGTGTTCCCCCTGTTAGTTTGATAGAAGCCTGAGTGTTGGTGTTGTTAGTTTGATAGAAGCCTGAGTGTTGGTGTTTCCCCTGTTAGTTTGATAGAAGCCTGAGTGTTGGTGTTGTTAGTTTGATAGAAGCCTGAGTGTTGGTGTTTAGTTTGATAGAAGCCTGGGTGTTGGTGTTCCCCTGTTAGTTTGATAGAAGCCTGAGTGTTGGTGTTCCCCTATTAGTTTGATAGAAGCCTGAGTGTTGGTGTTTAGTTTGATAGAAGCCTGAGTGTTGGTGTTTCCCCTGTTTGATAGAAGCCTGAGTGTTGGTGTTCCCCTGTTAGTTTGATAGAAGCCTGAGTGTTGGTGTTTCCCCTGTTAGTTTGATAGAAGCCTGAGTGTTGGTGTTTCCCCTGTTAGTTTGATAGAAGCCTGAGTGTTGGTGTTCCCCTGTTAGTTTGATAGAAGCCTGAGTGTTGGTGTTCCCCTGTTAGTTTGATAGAAGCCTGAGTGTTGGTGTTTAGTTTGATAGAAGCCTGAGTGTTGGTGTTTCCCCTGTTTGATAGAAGCCTGAGTGTTGGTGTTTCCCCTGTTAGTTTGATAGAAGCCTGAGTGTTGGTGTTTAGTTTGATAGAAGCCTGAGTGTTGGTGTTTCCCCTGTTTGATAGAAGCCTGAGTGTTGGTGTTCCCCTGTTAGTTTGATAGAAGCCTGAGTGTTGGTGTTTAGTTTGATAGAAGCCTGAGTGTTGGTGTTTCCCCTGTTTGATAGAAGCCTGAGTGTTGGTGTTCCCCTGTTAGTTTGATAGAAGCCTGAGTGTTGGTGTTCTCCTGTTAGTTTGATAGAAGCCTGAGTGTTGGTGTTTCCCCTGTTAGTTTGATAGAAGCCTGAGTGTTGGTGTTCCCCTGTTA
Source organism: Coregonus clupeaformis (assembly GCF_020615455.1). Taxonomy (NCBI): domain Eukaryota; kingdom Metazoa; phylum Chordata; class Actinopteri; order Salmoniformes; family Salmonidae; genus Coregonus; species Coregonus clupeaformis. The sequence continues at coordinate 246,474 of NW_025534135.1, forward strand.
GTTTGATAGAAGCCTGAGTGTTGGTGTTCCCCTGTTAGTTTTATAGAAGCCTGAGTGTTGGTGTTTAGTTTGATAGAAGCCTGAGTGTTGGTGTTTCCCCTGGTTTGATAGAAGCCTGAGTGTTGGTGTTTCCCCTGTTAGTTTGATAGAAGCCTGAGTGTTGGTGTTTAGTTTGATAGAAGCCTGAGTGTTGGTGTTTCCCCTGTTTGATAGAAGCCTGAGTGTTGGTGTTTCCCCTGTTAGTTTGATATAAGCCTGAGTGTTGGTGTTTCCCCTGTTAGTTTGATAGAAGCCTGAGTGTTGGTGTTTCCCCTGTTTGATAGAAGCCTGAGTGTTGGTGTTCCCCTGTTAGTTTGATAGAAGCCTGCGTGTTGGTGTTCCCCTGTTAGTTTGATAGAAGCCTGAGTGTTGGTGTTCCCCTGTTAGTTTGATAGAAGCCTGCGTGTTGGTGTTCCCCTGTTAGTTTGATAGAAGCCTGAGTGTTGGTGTTCCCCTGTTAGTTTGATAGAAGCCTGAGTGTTGGTGTTTCCCCTGTTAGTTTGATAGAAGCCTGAGTGTTGGTGTTTCCCCTGTTAGTTTGATAGAAGCCTGAGTGTTGGTGTTCCCCTGTTAGTTTGATAGAAGCCTGAGTGTTGGTGTTTCCCCTGTTAGTTTGATAGAAGCCTGAGTGTTGGTGTTTAGTTTGATAGAAGCCTGAGTGTTGGTGTTTCCCCTGTTTGATAGAAGCCTGAGTGTTGGTGTTTCCCCTGTTAGTTTGATAGAAGCCTGAGTGTTGGTGTTTAGTTTGATAGAAGCCTGAGTGTTGGTGTTTCCCCTGTTTGATAGAAGCCTGAGTGTTGGTGTTTCCCTGTTAGTTTGATATAAGCCTGAGTGTTGGTGTTTCCCCTGTTAGTTTGATAGAAGCCTGAGTGTTGGTGTTTCCCCTGTTTGATAGAAGCCTGAGTGTTGGTGTTCCCCTGTTAGTTTGATAGAAGCCTGCGTGTTGGTGTTCCCCTGTTAGTTTGATAGAAGCCTGAGTGTTGGTGTTTCCCTGTTAGTTTGATAGAAGCCTGGGTGTTGGTGTTTTCCTGTTAGTTTGATATAAGCCTGAGTGTTGGTGTTCCCCTGTTAGTTTGATAGAAGCCTGATTGTTGGTGTTCCCCTGTTAGTTTGATAGAAGCCTGCGTGTTGGTGTTCCCCTGTTAGTTTGATAGAAGCCTGAGTGTTGGTGTTTAGTTTGATAGAAGCCTGAGTGTTGGTGTTTCCCCTGTTAGTTTGATAGAAGCCTGAGTGTTGGTGTTCCCCTGTTAGTTGATAGAAGCCTGGGTGTTGGTGTTCCCCTGTTAGTTTGATAGAAGCCTGAGTGTTGGTGTTCCCCTGTTAGTTTGATAGAAGCCTGAGTGTTGGTGTTTCCCCTGTTAGTTTGATAGAAGCCTGAGTGTTGGTGTTTCCCCTGTTAGTTTGATAGAAGCCTGAGTGTTGGTGTTTAGTTTGATAGAAGCCTGAGTGTTGGTGTTTCCCCTGTTAGTTTGATAGAAGCCTGGGTGTTGGTGTTCCCCTGTTAGTTTGATAGAAGCCTGAGTGTTGGTGTTTCCCCTGTTAGTTGATAGAAGCCTGCGTGTTGGTGTTTCCCCTGTTAGTTTGATAGAAGCCTGAGTGTTGGTGTTTCCCTGTTAGTTTGATAGAAGCCTGGGTGTTGGTGTTTTCCCTGTTAGTTTGATAGAAGCCTGAGTGTTGGTGTTTCCCTGTTAGTTTGATAGAAGCCTGAGTGTTGGTGTTTCCCCTGTTAGTTTGATAGAAGCCTGAGTGTTGGTGTTCCCCTGTTAGTTTGATAGAAGCCTGGGTGTTGGTGTTTCCCCTGTTAGTTTGATAGAAGCCTGAGTGTTGGTGTTTCCCCTGTTAGTTTGATAGAAGCCTGGGTGTTGGTGTTCCCCTGTTAGTTTGATAGAAGCCTGAGTGTTGGTGTTCCCCTGTTAGTTTGATAGAAGCCTGAGTGTTGGTGTTGTTAGTTTGATAGAAGCCTGGGTGTTGGTGTTCCCCTGTTAGTTTGATAGAAGCCTGAGTGTTGGTGTTTCCCCTGTTAGTTTGATAGAAGCCTGGGTGTTGGTGTTTCCCCTGTTAGTTTGATAGAAGCCTGAGTGTTGGTGTTTCCCCTGTTAGTTGATAGAAGCCTGCGTGTTGGTGTTCCCCTGTTAGTTTGATAGAAGCCTGAGTGTTGGTGTTTCCCTGTTAGTTTGATAGAAGCCTGGGTGTTGGTGTTTCCCTGTTAGTTTGATATAAGCCTGAGTGTTGGTGTTCCCCTGTTAGTTTGATAGAAGCCTGAGTGTTGGTGTTCCCCTGTTAGTTTGATAGAAGCCTGAGTGTTGGTGTTCCCCTGTTAGTTTGATAGAAGCCTGGGTGTTGGTGTTTCCCCTGTTAGTTTGATAGAAGCCTGAGTGTTGGTGTTTCCCCTGTTAGTTTGATAGAAGCCTGGGTGTTGGTGTTCCCCTGTTAGTTTGATAGAAGCCTGAGTGTTGGTGTTCCCCTGTTAGTTTGATAGAAGCCTGAGTGTTGGTGTTCCCCCTGTTAGTTTGATAGAAGCCTGGGTGTTGGTGTTCCCCTGTTAGTTTGATAGAAGCCTGAGTGTTGGTGTTCCCCTGTTAGTTTGATAGAAGCCTGAGTGTTGGTGTTGTTAGTTTGATAGAAGCCTGGGTGTTGGTGTTCCCCTGTTAGTTTGATAGAAGCCTGAGTGTTGGTGTTCCCCTGTTAGTTTGATAGAAGCCTGAGTGTTGGTGTTCCCCTGTTAGTTTGATAGAAGCATGAGTGTTGGTGTTTCCCCTGTTAGTTTGATAGAAGCCTGAGTGTTGGTGTTCCCCTGTTAGTTTGATAGAAGCCTGAGTGTTGGTGTTTCCCCTGTTAGTTTGATAGAAGCCTGAGTGTTGGTGTTTCCCCTGTTAGTTTGATAGAAGCCTGCGTGTTGGTGTTCCCCTGTTAGTTTGATAGAAGCCTGAGTGTTGGTGTTCCCCTGTTAGTTTGATAGAAGCCTGAGTGTTGGTGTTTTCCCTGTTAGTTTGATAGAAGCCTGCGTGTTGGTGTTCCCCTGTTAGTTTGATAGAAGCCTGAGTGTTGGTGTTTCCCCTGTTAGTTTGATAGAAGCCTGAGTGTTGGTGTTGTTAGTTTGATAGAAGCCTGAGTGTTGGTGTTTCCCCTGTTAGTTTGATAGAAGCCTGAGTGTTGGTGTTGTTAGTTTGATAGAAGCCTGAGTGTTGGTGTTTCCCCTGTTAGTTTGATAGAAGCCTGAGTGTTGGTGTTCCCCTGTTAGTTTGATAGAAGCCTGAGTGTTGGTGTTCCCCTGTTAGTTTGATAGAAGCCTGCGTGTTGGTGTTCCCCTGTTAGTTTGATAGAAGCCTGAGTGTTGGTGTTCCCTGTTAGTTTGATAGAAGCCTGAGTGTTGGTGTTTCCCTGTTAGTTTGATAGAAGCCTGAGTGTTGGTGTTTCCCCTGTTAGTTTGATAGAAGCCTGAGTGTTGGTGTTTAGTTTGATAGAAGCCTGAGTGTTGGTGTTCCCCTGTTAGTTTGATAGAAGCCTGAGTGTTGGTGTTCCCCTGTTAGTTTGATAGAAGCCTGAGTGTTGGTGTTTCCCCTGTTAGTTGATAGAAGCCTGCGTGTTGGTGTTCCCCTGTTAGTTTGATAGAAGCCTGAGTGTTGGTGTTTCCCTGTTAGTTTGATAGAAGCCTGGGTGTTGGTGTTTTCCCTGTTAGTTTGATAGAAGCCTGAGTGTTGGTGTTCCCCTGTTAGTTTGATAGAAGCCTGAGTGTTGGTGTTCCCCTGTTAGTTTGATAGAAGCCTGAGTGTTGGTGTTTCCCCTGTTAGTTTGATAGAAGCCTGGGTGTTGGTGTTCCCCCTGTTAGTTTGATAGAAGCCTGAGTGTTGGTGTTCCCCTGTTAGTTTGATAGAAGCCTGCGTGTTGGTGTGTCCCCTGTTAGTTTGATAGAAGCCTGAGTGTTGGTGTTCCCCTGTTAGTTTGATAGAAGCCTGAGTGTTGGTGTTGTTAGTTTGATAGAAGCCTGGGTGTTGGTGTTCCCCTGTTAGTTTGATAGAAGCCTGAGTGTTGGTGTTTTCCCTGTTAGTTTGATAGAAGCCTGAGTGTTGGTGTTCCCCTGTTAGTTTGATATAAGCCTGAGTGTTGGTGTTTCCCCTGTTAGTTGATAGAAGCCTGAGTGTTGGTGTTCCCCTGTTAGTTTGATAGAAGCCTGAGTGTTGGTGTTTAGTTTGATAGAAGCCTGAGTGTTGGTGTTTCCCCTGTTTGATAGAAGCCTGAGTGTTGGTGTTTCCCCTGTTAGTTTGATAGAAGCCTGAGTGTTGGTGTTTAGTTTGATAGAAGCCTGAGTGTTGGTGTTTCCCCTGTTTGATAGAAGCCTGAGTGTTGGTGTTTCCCTGTTAGTTTGATAGAAGCCTGAGTGTTGGTGTTTCCCCTGTTAGTTTGATAGAAGCCTGAGTGTTGGTGTTTCCCCTGTTTGATAGAAGCCTGAGTGTTGGTGTCCCCTGTTAGTTTGATAGAAGCCTGAGTGTTGGTGTTCCCCTGTTAGTTTGATAGAAGCCTGAGTGTTGGTGTTCCCCTGTTAGTTTGATAGAAGCCTGAGTGTTGGTGTTCCCCTGTTAGTTTGATAGAAGCCTGAGTGTTGGTGTTCCCCTGTTAGTTTGATAGAAGCCTGAGTGTTGGTGTTTCCCCTGTTAGTTTGATAGAAGCCTGAGTGTTGGTGTTTCCCCTGTTAGTTTGATAGAAGCCTGAGTGTTGGTGTTCCCCTGTTAGTTTGATAGAAGCCTGAGTGTTGGTGTTTCCCCTGTTAGTTTGATAGAAGCCTGAGTGTTGGTGTTCCCCTGTTAGTTTGATATAAGCCTGAGTGTTGGTGTTTCCCCTGTTAGTTTGATAGAAGCCTGAGTGTTGGTGTTCCCCTGTTAGTTTGATAGAAGCCTGAGTGTTGGTGTTTGGTTAGTTTGATAGAAGCCTGAGTGTTGGTGTTCCCCCTGTTAGTTTGATAGAAGCCTGAGTGTTGGTGTTGTTAGTTTGATAGAAGCCTGAGTGTTGGTGTTTCCCCTGTTAGTTTGATAGAAGCCTGAGTGTTGGTGTTGTTAGTTTGATAGAAGCCTGAGTGTTGGTGTTTAGTTTGATAGAAGCCTGGGTGTTGGTGTTCCCCTGTTAGTTTGATAGAAGCCTGAGTGTTGGTGTTCCCCTATTAGTTTGATAGAAGCCTGAGTGTTGGTGTTTAGTTTGATAGAAGCCTGAGTGTTGGTGTTTCCCCTGGTTTGATAGAAGCCTGAGTGTTGGTGTTCCCCTGTTAGTTTGATAGAAGCCTGAGTGTTGGTGTTTCTCCTGTTAGTTTGATAGAAGCCTGAGTGTTGGTGTTTCCCCTGTTAGTTTGATAGAAGCCTGAGTGTTGGTGTTCCCCTGTTAGTTTGATAGAAGCCTGAGTGTTGGTGTTCCCCTGTTAGTTTGATAGAAGCCTGAGTGTTGGTGTTTAGTTTGATAGAAGCCTGAGTGTTGGTGTTTCCCCTGTTTGATAGAAGCCTGAGTGTTGGTGTTTCCCCTGTTAGTTTGATAGAAGCCTGAGTGTTGGTGTTTAGTTTGATAGAAGCCTGAGTGTTGGTGTTTCCCTGTTAGTTTGATATAAGCCTGAGTGTTGGTGTTTCCCCTGTTAGTTTGATAGAAGCCTGAGTGTTGGTGTTTCCCCTGTTTGATAGAAGCCTGAGTGTTGGTGTTCCCCTGTTAGTTTGATAGAAGCCTGCGTGTTGGTGTTCCCCTGTTAGTTTGATAGAAGCCTGAGTGTTGGTGTTTCCCTGTTAGTTTGATAGAAGCCTGGGTGTTGGTGTTTTCCCTGTTAGTTTGATAGAAGCCTGAGTGTTGGTGTTCCCCTGTTAGTTTGATAGAAGCCTGAGTGTTGGTGTTCCCCTGTTAGTTTGATAGAAGCCTGCGTGTTGGTGTTCCCCTGTTAGTTTGATAGAAGCCTGAGTGTTGGTGTTTAGTTTGATAGAAGCCTGAGTGTTGGTGTTCCCCCTGTTAGTTTGATAGAAGCCTGAGTGTTGGTGTTCCCCTATTAGTTTGATAGAAGCCTGAGTGTTGGTGTTCCCCTGTTAGTTTGATAGAAGCCTGAGTGTTGGTGTTTCCCCTGTTAGTTTGATAGAAGCCTGAGTGTTGGTGTTTCCCTGTTAGTTTGATAGAAGCCTGAGTGTTGGTGTTTCCCTGTTAGTTTGATAGAAGCCTGAGTGTTGGTGTTTAGTTTGATAGAAGCCTGAGTGTTGGTGTTTCCCCTGTTAGTTTGATAGAAGCCTGAGTGTTGGTGTTCCCCTGTTAGTTTGATAGAAGCCTGAGTGTTGGTGTTTCCCCTGTTAGTTTGATAGAAGCCTGAGTGTTGGTGTTCCCCTGTTAGTTTGATAGAAGCCTGAGTGTTGGTGTTTCCCTGTTAGTTTGATAGAAGCCTGGGTGTTGGTGTTTTCCCTGTTAGTTTGATATAAGCCTGAGTGTTGGTGTTCCCCTGTTAGTTTGATAGAAGCCTGAGTGTTGGTGTTCCCCTGTTAGTTTGATAGAAGCCTGAGTGTTGGTGTTCCCCTGTTAGTTTGATAGAAGCCTGGGTGTTGGTGTTTCCCCTGTTAGTTTGATAGAAGCCTGAGTGTTGGTGTTTCCCCTGTTAGTTTGATAGAAGCCTGGGTGTTGGTGTTCCCCTGTTAGTTTGATAGAAGCCTGAGTGTTGGTGTTCCCCTGTTAGTTTGATAGAAGCCTGAGTGTTGGTGTTGTTAGTTTGATAGAAGCCTGGGTGTTGGTGTTTCCCCTGTTAGTTTGATAGAAGCCTGAGTGTTGGTGTTTCCCCTGTTAGTTTGATAGAAGCCTGGGTGTTGGTGTTCCCCTGTTAGTTTGATAGAAGCCTGAGTGTTGGTGTTTCCCCTGTTAGTTGATAGAAGCCTGCGTGTTGGTGTTCCCCGTTAGTTTGATAGAAGCCTGAGTGTTGGTGTTTCCCTGTTAGTTTGATAGAAGCCTGGGTGTTGGTGTTTTCCCTGTTAGTTTGATATAAGCCTGAGTGTTGGTGTTCCCCTGTTAGTTTGATAGAAGCCTGAGTGTTGGTGTTCCCCTGTTAGTTTGATAGAAGCCTGAGTGTTGGTGTTCCCCTGTTAGTTTGATAGAAGCCTGGGTGTTGGTGTTTCCCCTGTTAGTTTGATAGAAGCCTGAGTGTTGGTGTTTCCCTGTTAGTTTGATAGAAGCCTGGGTGTTGGTGTTTCCCCTGTTAGTTTGATAGAAGCCTGAGTGTTGGTGTTCCCCTGTTAGTTTGATAGAAGCCTGAGTGTTGGTGTTGTTAGTTTGATAGAAGCCTGGGTGTTGGTGTTCCCCTGTTAGTTTGATAGAAGCCTGAGTGTTGGTGTTCCCCTGTTAGTTTGATAGAAGCCTGAGTGTTGGTGTTGTTAGTTTGATAGAAGCCTGGGTGTTGGTGTTCCCCTGTTAGTTTGATAGAAGCCTGAGTGTTGGTGTTCCCCTGTTAGTTTGATAGAAGCCTGAGTGTTGGTGTTCCCCTGTTAGTTTGATAGAAGCATGAGTGTTGGTGTTTCCCCTGTTAGTTTGATAGAAGCCTGAGTGTTGGTGTTCCCCTGTTAGTTTGATAGAAGCCTGAGTGTTGGTGTTTCCCTGTTAGTTTGATAGAAGCCTGAGTGTTGGTGTTCCCCTGTTAGTTTGATAGAAGCCTGCGTGTTGGTGTTCCCCTGTTAGTTTGATAGAAGCCTGGGTGTTGGTGTTCCCCTGTTAGTTTGATAGAAGCCTGAGTGTTGGTGTTTTCCCTGTTAGTTTGATAGAAGCCTGCGTGTTGGTGTTCCCCTGTTAGTTTGATAGAAGCCTGAGTGTTGGTGTTTCCCCTGTTAGTTTGATAGAAGCCTGAGTGTTGGTGTTGTTAGTTTGATAGAAGCCTGAGTGTTGGTGTTTCCCCTGTTAGTTTGATAGAAGCCTGAGTGTTGGTGTTGTTAGTTTGATAGAAGCCTGAGTGTTGGTGTTTCCCCTGTTAGTTTGATAGAAGCCTGAGTGTTGGTGTTCCCCTGTTAGTTTGATAGAAGCCTGAGTGTTGGTGTTCCCCTGTTAGTTGATAGAAGCCTGCATGTTGGTGTTCCCCTGTTAGTTTGATAGAAGCCTGGGTGTTGGTGTTCCCCTGTTAGTTTGATAGAAGCCTGAGTGTTGGTGTTCCCCTGTTAGTTTGATAGAAGCCTGAGTGTTGGTGTTCCTGTTAGTTTGATAGAAGCCTGGGTGTTGGTGTTTCCCCTGTTAGTTTGATAGAAGCCTGAGTGTTGGTGTTCCCCTGTTAGTTTGATAGAAGCCTGAGTGTTGGTGTTCTGTTAGTTTGATAGAAGCCTGGGTGTTGGTGTTCCCCTGTTAGTTTGATAGAAGCCTGAGTGTTGGTGTTCCCCTGTTAGTTTGATAGAAGCCTGAGTGTTGGTGTTCCCCTGTTAGTTTGATAGAAGCCTGAGTGTTGGTGTTGTTAGTTTGATAGAAGCCTGGGTGTTGGTGTTCCCCTGTTAGTTTGATAGAAGCCTGAGTGTTGGTGTTGTTAGTTTGATAGAAGCCTGAGTGTTGGTGTTCCCCTGTTAGTTTGATAGAAGCCTGAGTGTTGGTGTTCCCCTGTTAGTTTGATAGAAGCCTGAGTGTTGGTGTTCCCCTGTTAGTTTGATAGAAGCCTGAGTGTTGGTGTTTCCCTGTTAGTTTGATAGAAGCCTGAGTGTTGGTGTTCCCCTGTTAGTTTGATAGAAGCCTGAGTGTTGGTGTTTCCCCTGTTAGTTTGATAGAAGCCTGAGTGTTGGTGTTCCCCTGTTAGTTTGATAGAAGCCTGCGTGTTGGTGTTTCCCCTGTTAGTTTGATAGAAGCCTGCGTGTTGGTGTTCCCCTGTTAGTTTGATAGAAGCCTGAGTGTTGGTGTTTCCCCTGTTAGTTTGATAGAAGCCTGAGAGTTGGTGTTCCCCTGTTAGTTTGATAGAAGCCTGAGTGTTGGTGTTTCCCTGTTAGTTTGATAGAGGCCTGAGTGTTGGTGTTCCCCTGTTAGTTTGATAGAAGCCTGAGTGTTGGTGTTCCCCTGTTAGTTTGATAGAAGCCTGAGTGTTGGTGTTTCCCCTGTTAGTTTGATAGAAGCCTGAGTGTTGGTGTTCCCCTGTTAGTTTTGATAGAAGCCTGAGTGTTGGTGTTTAGTTTGATAGAAGCCTGAGTGTTGGTGTTTCCCCTGTGTTTGATAGAAGCCTGAGTGTTGGTGTTTCCCCTGTTAGTTTGATAGAAGCCTGAGTGTTGGTGTTTAGTTTGATAGAAGCCTGAGTGTTGGTGTTTCCCCTGTAGTTTGATAGAAGCCTGAGTGTTGGTGTTTCCCCTGTTAGTTTGATATAAGCCTGAGTGTTGGTGTTTCCCTGTTAGTTTGATAGAAGCCTGAGTGTTGGTGTTTCCCCTGTTTGATAGAAGCCTGAGTGTTGGTGTTCCCTGTTAGTTTGATAGAAGCCTGCGTGTTGGTGTTCCCCTGTTAGTTTGATAGAAGCCTGAGTGTTGGTGTTCCCCTGTTAGTTTGATAGAAGCCTGCGTGTTGGTGTTCCCCTGTTAGTTTGATAGAAGCCTGAGTGTTGGTGTTCCCCTGTTAGTTTGATAGAAGCCTGAGTGTTGGTGTTTCCCCTGTTAGTTTGATAGAAGCCTGAGTGTTGGTGTTTCCCCTGTTAGTTTGATAGAAGCCTGAGTGTTGGTGTTCCCCTGTTAGTTTGATAGAAGCCTGAGTGTTGGTGTTTCCCCTGTTAGTTTGATAGAAGCCTGAGTGTTGGTGTTCCCCTGTTAGTTTGATATAAGCCTGAGTGTTGGTGTTTCCCCTGTTAGTTTGATAGAAGCCTGAGTGTTGGTGTTCCCCTGTTAGTTTGATAGAAGCCTGAGTGTTGGTGTTTAGTTTGATAGAAGCCTGAGTGTTGGTGTTCCCCCTGTTAGTTTGATAGAAGCCTGAGTGTTGGTGCTGTTAGTTTGATAGAAGCCTGAGTGTTGGTGTTTCCCCTGTTAGTTTGATAGAAGCCTGAGTGTTGGTGTTCTGTTAGTTTGATAGAAGCCTGAGTGTTGGTGTTTAGTTTGATAGAAGCCTGGGTGTTGGTGTTCCCCTGTTAGTTTGATAGAAGCCTGAGTGTTGGTGTTCCCCTATTAGTTTGATAGAAGCCTGAGTGTTGGTGTTTAGTTTGATAGAAGCCTGAGTGTTGGTGTTTCCCCTGGTTTGATAGAAGCCTGAGTGTTGGTGTTCCCCTGTTAGTTTGATAGAAGCCTGAGTGTTGGTGTTTCTCCTGTTAGTTTGATAGAAGCCTGAGTGTTGGTGTTTCCCCTGTTAGTTTGATAGAAGCCTGAGTGTTGGTGTTCCCCTGTTAGTTTGATAGAAGCCTGAGTGTTGGTGTTCCCCTGTTAGTTTGATAGAAGCCTGAGTGTTGGTGTTTAGTTTGATAGAAGCCTGAGTGTTGGTGTTTCCCCTTTAGTTTGATAGAAGCCTGAGTGTTGGTGTTTCCCCTGTTAGTTTGATAGAAGCCTGAGTGTTGGTGTTTAGTTTGATAGAAGCCTGAGTGTTGGTGTTTCCCCTGTTTGATAGAAGCCTGAGTGTTGGTGTTTCCCTGTTAGTTTGATATAAGCCTGAGTGTTGGTGTTTCCCCTGTTAGTTTGATAGAAGCCTGAGTGTTGGTGTTTCCCCTGTTTGATAGAAGCCTGAGTGTTGGTGTTCCCCTGTTAGTTTGATAGAAGCCTGAGTGTTGGTGTTCCCCTGTTAGTTTGATAGAAGCCTGAGTGTTGGTGTTTCCCTGTTAGTTTGATAGAAGCCTGGGTGTTGGTGTTTTCCCTGTTAGTTTGATATAAGCCTGAGTGTTGGTGTTCCCCTGTTAGTTTGATAGAAGCCTGATTGTTGGTGTTCCCCTGTTAGTTTGATAGAAGCCTGAGTGTTGGTGTTCCCCTGTTAGTTTGATAGAAGCCTGAGTGTTGGTGTTTAGTTTGATAGAAGCCTGAGTGTTGGTGTTCCCCCTGTTAGTTTGATAGAAGCCTGAGTGTTGGTGTTCCCCTGTTAGTTGATAGAAGCCTGCATGTTGGTGTTCCCCTGTTAGTTTGATAGAAGCCTGAGTGTTGGTGTTCCCCTGTTAGTTTGATAGAAGCCTGAGTGTTGGTGTTTCCCTGTTAGTTTGATAGAAGCCTGAGTGTTGGTGTTTCCCTGTTAGTTTGATAGAAGCCTGAGTGTTGGTGTTTAGTTTGATAGAAGCCTTAGTGTTGGTGTTTCCCCTGTTAGTTTGATAGAAGCCTGGGTGTTGGTGTTCCCCTGTTAGTTTGATAGAAGCCTGAGTGTTGGTGTTTCCCCTGTTAGTTTGATAGAAGCCTGCGTGTTGGTGTTCCCCTGTTAGTTTGATAGAAGCCTGAGTGTTGGTGTTTCCCTGTTAGTTTGATAGAAGCCTTAGTGTTGGTGTTTCCCCTGTTAGTTTGATAGAAGCCTGGGTGTTGGTGTTCCCCTGTTAGTTTGATAGAAGCCTGAGTGTTGGTGTTTCCCCTGTTAGTTGATAGAAGCCTGCGTGTTGGTGTTCCCCTGTTAGTTTGATAGAAGCCTGAGTGTTGGTGTTTCCCTGTTAGTTTGATAGAAGCCTGGGTGTTGGTGTTTTCCCTGTTAGTTTGATATAAGCCTGAGTGTTGGTGTTCCCCTGTTAGTTTGATAGAAGCCTGAGTGTTGGTGTTCCCCTGTTAGTTTGATAGAAGCCTGAGTGTTGGTGTTCCCCTGTTAGTTTGATAGAAGCCTGAGTGTTGGTGTTTCCCCTGTTAGTTTGATAGAAGCCTGAGTGTTGGTGTTTCCCCTGTTAGTTTGATAGAAGCCTGGGTGTTGGTGTTTCCCTGTTAGTTTGATAGAAGCCTGAGTGTTGGTGTTCCCCTGTTAGTTTGATAGAAGCCTGAGTGTTGGTGTCCTGTTAGTTTGATAGAAGCCTGGGTGTTGGTGTTCCCCTGTTAGTTTGATAGAAGCCTGAGTGTTGGTGTTTCCCCTGTTAGTTTGATAGAAGCCTGGGTGTTGGTGTTCCCCTGTTAGTTTGATAGAAGCCTGAGTGTTGGTGTTTCCCCTGTTAGTTTGATAGAAGCCTGCGTGTTGGTGTTCCCCTGTTAGTTTGATAGAAGCCTGAGTGTTGGTGTTTCCCTGTTAGTTTGATAGAAGCCTGGGTGTTGGTGTTTTCCCCTGTTAGTTTGATAGAAGCCTGAGTGTTGGTGTTCCCCTGTTAGTTTGATAGAAGCCTGAGTGTTGGTGTTCCCCTGTTAGTTTGATAGAAGCCTGAGTGTTGGTGTTCCCCTGTTAGTTTGATAGAAGCCTGGGTGTTGGTGTTTCCCCTGTTAGTTTGATAGAAGCCTGAGTGTTGGTGTTTCCCCTGTTAGTTTGATAGAAGCCTGGGTGTTGGTGTTTCCCCTGTTAGTTTGATAGAAGCCTGAGTGTTGGTGTTCCCCTGTTAGTTTGATAGAAGCCTGAGTGTTGGTGTTGTTAGTTTGATAGAAGCCTGGGTGTTGGTGTTCCCCTGTTAGTTTGATAGAAGCCTGAGTGTTGGTGTTCCCCTGTTAGTTTGATAGAAGCCTGAGTGTTGGTGTTTGTTAGTTTGATAGAAGCCTGGGTGTTGGTGTTCCCTGTTAGTTTGATAGAAGCCTGAGTGTTGGTGTTCCCCTGTTAGTTTGATAGAAGCCTGAGTGTTGGTGTTCCCCTGTTAGTTTGATAGAAGCATGAGTGTTGGTGTTTCCCCTGTTAGTTTGATAGAAGCCTGAGTGTTGGTGTTCCCTGTTAGTTTGATAGAAGCCTGAGTGTTGGTGTTTCCCCTGTTAGTTTGATAGAAGCCTGAGTGTTGGTGTTCCCCTGTTAGTTTGATAGAAGCCTGCGTGTTGGTGTTCCCCTGTTAGTTTGATAGAAGCCTGCGTGTTGGTGTTCCCCTGTTAGTTTGATAGAAGCCTGAGTGTTGGTGTTTTCCCTGTTAGTTTGATAGAAGCCTGCGTGTTGGTGTTCCCCTGTTAGTTTGATAGAAGCCTGAGTGTTGGTGTTTCCCCTGTTAGTTTGATAGAAGCCTGAGTGTTGGTGTTGTTAGTTTGATAGAAGCCTGAGTGTTGGTGTTTCCCTGTTAGTTTGATAGAAGCCTGAGTGTTGGTGTTGTTAGTTTGATAGAAGCCTGAGTGTTGGTGTTTCCCCTGTTAGTTTGATAGAAGCCTGAGTGTTGGTGTTCCCCTGTTAGTTTGATAGAAGCCTGAGTGTTGGTGTTTCCCCTGTTAGTTGATAGAAGCCTGCAGTGTTGGTGTTCCCCTGTTAGTTTGATAGAAGCCTGAGTGTTGGTGTTCCCCTGTTAGTTTGATAGAAGCCTGAGTGTTGGTGTTTCCCCTGTTAGTTTGATAGAAGCCTGAGTGTTGGTGTTTCCCTGTTAGTTTGATAGAAGCCTGAGTGTTGGTGTTTAGTTTGATAGAAGCCTGAGTGTTGGTGTTCCCCTGTTAGTTTGATAGAAGCCTGAGTGTTGGTGTTCCCCTGTTAGTTTGATAGAAGCCTGAGTGTTGGTGTTTCCCCTGTTAGTTGATAGAAGCCTGCGTGTTGGTGTTTCCCCTGTTAGTTTGATAGAAGCCTGAGTGTTGGTGTTTCCCTGTTAGTTTGATAGAAGCCTGAGTGTTGGTGTTTTCCCTGTTAGTTTGATATAAGCCTGAGTGTTGGTGTTCCCCTGTTAGTTTGATAGAAGCCTGAGTGTTGGTGTTCCCCTGTTAGTTTGATAGAAGCCTGAGTGTTGGTGTTCCCCTGTTAGTTTGATAGAAGCCTGGGTGTTGGTGTTTCCCCTGTTAGTTTGATAGAAGCCTGAGTGTTGGTGTTTCCCCTGTTAGTTTGATAGAAGCCTGGGTGTTGGTGTTCCCCTGTTAGTTTGATAGAAGCCTGAGTGTTGGTGTTCCCCTGTTAGTTTGATAGAAGCCTGAGTGTTGGTGTTTGTTAGTTTGATAGAAGCCTGGGTGTTGGTGTTCCCCTGTTAGTTTGATAGAAGCCTGAGTGTTGGTGTTCCCCTGTTAGTTTGATAGAAGCCTGAGTGTTGGTGTTCCCCTGTTAGTTTGATAGAAGCCTGAGTGTTGGTGTTCCCCTGTTAGTTTGATAGAGGCCTGAGTGTTGGTGTTCCCCTGTTAGTTTGATAGAAGCCTGAGTGTTGGTGTTTCCCTGTTAGTTTGATAGAAGCCTGCGTGTTGGTGTTCCCCTGTTAGTTTGATAGAAGCCTGAGTGTTGGTGTTTCCCCTGTTAGTTTGATAGAAGCCTGAGTGTTGGTGTTCCCCTGTTAGTTTGATAGAAGCCTGCGTGTTGGTGTTCCCCTGTTAGTTTGATAGAAGCTGCGTGTTGGTGTTCCCCTGTTAGTTTGATAGAAGCCTGAGTGTTGGTGTTTTCCCTGTTAGTTTGATAGAAGCCTGCGTGTTGGTGTCCCCTGTTAGTTTGATAGAAGCCTGAGTGTTGGTGTTTCCCTGTTAGTTTGATAGAAGCCTGAGTGTTGGTGTTCTGTTAGTTTGATAGAAGCCTGAGTGTTGGTGTTTCCCCTGTTAGTTTGATAGAAGCCTGAGTGTTGGTGTTCTGTTAGTTTGATAGAAGCCTGAGTGTTGGTGTTTCCCCTGTTAGTTTGATAGAAGCCTGAGTGTTGGTGTTCCCCTGTTAGTTTGATAGAAGCCTGAGTGTTGGTGTTCCCTGTTAGTTTGATAGAAGCCTGAGTGTTGGTGTTCCCCTGTTAGTTTGATAGAAGCCTGAGTGTTGGTGTTCCCCTGTTAGTTTGATAGAAGCCTGAGTGTTGGTGTTCCCCTGTTAGTTTGATAGAAGCCTGAGTGTTGGTGTTCCCCTGTTAGTTTGATAGAAGCCTGAGTGTTGGTGTTCCCCTGTTAGTTTGATAGAAGCCTGAGTGTTGGTGTTTCCCCTGTTAGTTTGATAGAAGCCTGAGTGTTGGTGTTCCCCTGTTAGTTTGATAGAAGCCTGAGTGTTGGTGTTTCCCCTGTTAGTTTGATAGAAGCCTGAGTGTTGGTGTTTCCCTGTTAGTTTGATAGAGGCCTGAGTGTTGGTGTTTAGTTTGATAGAAGCCTGAGTGTTGGTGTTCCCCTGTTAGTTTGATAGAAGCCTGGGTGTTGGTGTTTCCCCTGTTTGATAGAAGCCTGAGTGTTGGTGTTCCCCTGTTAGTTTGATAGAAGCCTGAGTGTTGGTGTTTAGTTTGATAGAAGCCTGCGTGTTGGAGTTCCCCTGTTAGTTTGATAGAAGCCTGAGTGTTGGTGTTTTCCCTGTTAGTTTGATATAAGCCTGAGTGTTGGTGTTTCCCTGTTAGTTTGATAGAAGCCTGAGTGTTGGTGTTCCCCTGTTAGTTTGATAGAAGCCTGAGTGTTGGTGTTCCCCTGTTAGTTTGATAGAAGCCTGAGTGTTGGTGTTGTTAGTTTGATAGAAGCCTGAGTGTTGGTGTTTCCCTGTTAGTTTGATAGAAGCCTGAGTGTTGGTGTTTCCCCTGTTAGTTTAATAGAAGCCTGAGTGTTGTTGTTTCCCTGTTAGTTTGATAGAAGCCTGAGTGTTGGTGTTTCCCCTGTTAGTTTAATAGAAGCCTGAGTGTTGTTGTTCCCCTGTTAGTTTGATAGAAGCCTGAGTGTTGGTGTTCCCCTGTTAGTTTGATAGAAGCCTGAGTGTTGGTGTTTCCCTGTTAGTTTGATAGAAGCCTGAGTGTTGGTGTTTCCCTGTTAGTTTGATAGAAGTCTGAGTGTTGGTGTTTCCCCTGTTAGTTTGATAGAAGCCTGAGTGTTGGTGTTTCCCCTGTTAGTTTGATAGAAGCCTGAGTGTTGGTGTTCCCCTGTTAGTTTGATAGAAGCCTGAGTGTTGGTGTTCCCCTGTTAGTTTGATAGAAGCCTGAGTGTTGGTGTTCCCCTGTTAGTTATATAGAAGCCTGAGTGTTGGTGTTCCCCTGTTAGTTTGATAGAAGCCTGAGTGTTGGTGTTCCCCTGTTAGTTTGATAGAAGCCTGAGTGTTGGTGTTCCCCTGTTAGTTTGATAGAAGCCTGAGTGTTGGTGTTTTCCCTGTTAGTTTGATAGAAGCCTGAGTGTTGGTGTTTCCCTGTTAGTTTGATAGAAGCCTGAGTGTTGGTGTTCCCCTGTTAGTTTGATAGAAGCCTGAGTGTTGGTGTTCCCCTGTTAGTTTGATAGAAGCCTGAGTGTTGGTGTTCCCCTGTTAGTTTGATAGAAGCCTGAGTGTTGGTGTTCCCCTGTTAGTTTGATAGAAGCCTGAGTGTTGGTGTTCCCCTGTTAGTTTGATAGAAGCCTGAGTGTTGGTGTTCCCCTGTTAGTTTGATAGAAGCCTGAGTGTTGGTGTTCCCCCTGTTAGTTTGATAGAAGCCTGAGTGTTGGTGTTTCCCTGTTAGTTTGATAGAAGCCTGAGTGTTGGTGTTCCCCTGTTAGTTTGATAGAAGCCTGAGTGTTGGTGTTCCCCTGTTAGTTTGATAGAAGCCTGAGTGTTGGTGTTCCCTGTTAGTTTGATAGAAGCCTGAGTGTTGGTGTTCCCCTGTTAGTTATATAGAAGCCTGAGTGTTGGTGTTCCCCTGTTAGTTTGATAGAAGCCTGAGTGTTGGTGTTCCCCTGTTAGTTTGATAGAAGCCTGAGTGTTGGTGTTTCCCCTGTTAGTTTGATAGAAGCCTGAGTGTTGGTGTTCCCTGTTAGTTTGATAGAAGCCTGAGTGTTGGTGTTCCCCCTGTTAGTTTGATAGAAGCCTGAGTGTTGGTGTTCCCCTGTTAGTTTGATAGAAGCCTGAGTGTTGAGGTTCCCCTGTTAGTTTGATAGAAGCCTGAGTGTTGGTGTTTCCCTGTTTGTTTTGCTCCATATTCGTTTTACTCTCTATCCTATGTTGTTGTGGGTTTTTCTTTTAGTTTGTCTTTTCAGAGCAAACCTAGTGGGCATCCATGGTGGGTGTCTTTCAGAACCCCTTTCAACCCATTTGTTTTGTTGTCAGTGATTTTCTTTGTTGTGAGTGACATTTTGAGTTTGTCTTGTAGGAACGTAAGTCATCATTATACAGTCAGTTATTTGAAGAGTATCTGGTCTGGATCTGCCTGTAGATTGATTAACTCTTCAAGAGGTGATGGTGAACCCAATGACCAACAGCTGTTTCTACAGGTAAACACCATTACAGTCCCAAACTCCAGCCGGTCTCTCCCACTAATCCTGGGTTTGACACCATCCCTACTACATTTGGCCCCCCTAACCCTAACCCTGACCCTGCATCTGTCCTCTGCAGCAGGCTGACCAGAGCAGGCATCAGCTGGAACTCAAAGCCTCTGGTTACGCCACAGTGAAAGCAGGCAGGTAATATCTGGGCCAGGTCCGAGGGGGTGTCAGAGAAACAGAACTTTTCAGCAGTAGTGCGACACCTGTTCAGGACACACAGACGCTCTTCATGAAGTGGGAGAACGCTGTTTCTCAGTGTCTGGGATTGTCCTTCTCATACCTTCTCCCCACGGCCACTCCCGTATGGTAATAAGATAACTTATTACCATTTTCATTATTTTATTTCACTCAGTCCTGCATGTTGGAGCTCAAAGCCTAAGATATTCACTGTACCCTGCGATCACACCTGCAACCCTGTACATTTAAACATTCTGAATCTCTGAATCTGTTCGTACTCTCTCAGCTGGCTTTCAGCAGTCTCTAGGTCTGTCTGCCCAGCCAGGAGTCTCTAGGTCTGTCTGCCCAGCCAGGAGTCTCTAGGTCTGTCTGCCCAGCCAGGAGTCTCTAGGTCTGTCTGCCCAGCCAGGTCTGTATCGCTGAACCCTGGAGCCTCTCCTCCCTCCAGACTGAGTCTCTGGAGCCTGCCACTCACATCCAGCTCAGAGGAGAGTCAGGGCCAGCTACCTCTGTATGAGCCTGGTCCTGGGCCTTGTCCTGTCCTGTCCTCCTCCTTGTCCCAGTCATAAGCCCCATCACCCCTTTAACCAGGGGTGGTCTGACGGTTGGACCAAAGGGTTGTTGGTTCTGACCTCCGATTCCAGACACTGAGAACGCAGAATCCTCCAGCTCTCAGGCTCTCTGAACTGAGGCCCAGGGCAGGTGAACACATTCAGGATGCGGTGGTAGGGAGTCGCCGCTAGGGTGCAGTACACCTGCACCAGAACACAGAGCGGGGTGAACCCATTCAGGATGCGGTGGTAGGGAGTCGCCGCTAGGGTGCAGTACACCTGCACCAGAACACAGAGCGGGGTGAACCCATTCAGGATGCGGTGGTAGGGAGTCACCGCTAGGGTGCAGTACACCTGCACCAGAACACAGAGCGGGGTGAACCCATTCAGGATGCGGTGGTAGGGAGTCGCCGCTAGGGTGCAGTACACCTGCACCAGAACACAGAGCGGATGTTGCCATGCAATCACTGAAAGCTTGTCTGGTCGGTCACCAATTTTGTTCGTCAAGTAAGACGTCGGATGAGACAAGATTGAAAAAGGTGGCATTTGTCGTAGTAAATATATAATGTTATAGCTTGGTCTGACTAAAATCTTGTGCATGACCCATTTTGTGTTGGGCGTTTGTTTTCAATACAATGGACAAAAGAGTCCTATCTTGTCAGCCTTGTCAGCAGGTGGCCAAGGACAACACCCACGCCATAGGTCTCTCAGTTCTTCCAACTCACGAGTTCTTGCTCTGAGGACACACACACACACACACACACATCATCACTGATAACACACACACACACACACACACACACACACACATCATCACTGTTAAACACACACACACACACACACACACACACATCATCACTGTTAAACACACACACACACACACACACACAAAAAATCCCCTTCTCTTAGGCTGAACATCTGAAGACAGAGAACCCGACTCAGAGCCAATGCAACAGTGACACTGGCCTGGAAGGGACCTCGCCCAACTCATCAGGACCAATCAGAAGATCAGAACTACTAGATTCAACCTACTTCATTTTATTGCATAAAATGTCAGCACACAATGTTTCGGGGCTCTCTTCAGATAGCTCCCTAAGAGTTTGACGAACGGGTCCGTGCACGCGATTCCAGATATCTTTACCTCTGAATAAACTGCCTTATATTATACCATTATCCACCCTGTCCAAAGTCTCTACTTGGTCTCAGTTCTCCAGTAAACTTGTGATTATCAACACAGAATACAACAAAATTTAAAAAAAAGACGTTGGATTTTTGTCGTTTGCCCCACACACCAGTCAGATGAGAGCTGGCTCGTGAACTGCAGCCATAGTTTTTTACTCTTGTTCTGTTTGAAGTTGACTTCATTCGCAGCGCTATATTGAAACCGACACAGTCAACACGGTGGATTCGGGCCTATTCCGTTTGAGACACAGGGGACTCGGCATCGACTCGACCGAGTCCGGAAGAATGATATTACTCTGGGTTCCGGCTAATGGTACTCGGGCAGAGTCCACTTCAGCATATCTGGCCGATTAACTTCTTCAGAAGTAGGTGATGGAAGAATAAAACAAATAATAATGTAATAATTTCACCTCAAAGTTGCAAGGTCATTTGCAAGCTAAAATTCAGACTACTAGGTGGAGAAGGACCCTAGAGCATCTATGCTATAAATTTTATTTTGTTATGATTTTTTTATTTGTTATTTTAATTTAATTTTTAGTCATTTAGCAGACGCTCTTATCCAGAGCGTTTTTTTTTTTCATATTAGCCCCCCGTGGGATTAATTAGATTTTGCTACAGATTTTTTGGGGGAACCCCACTCACACTAATTCTATTAATTTCAGTCATTCGGCCAATCCTGGCTGAATATAATGGCATGAGCGATTTTTAGACATAATATGCTGGTGGCCACATTAATTATAGGACGACTGGGGAAACATGATCCACGACAGACGGCACATCTCAGTGTCATAGGCTATAGGGCTCTCTCTAAACGCCGATACATCTTGACAAAATACACCATATGAGTGGCCTAATGTAATTTTCTGGACCTTGTAAACTGTCGAGAATAAACCCATAACTGATCCCAATGGTTGTAGAATCAGGGCTTTATTTCGGCATCAAACACAAAAGGACGTTTGAGCGGTTATTCAAATTAGCCTACATCACTGCAGCTTAGTTAATTGTGCACCAACAATAATACATTCCTCATTGCACTGTGCTGTTGTAGCCTAGGACGTAGAATAATTTTATTTTCTAAAAACTTAGGGTATTCTTCCATTTGATAATCTGCTACCTAGGCTGAGTGATGCAGCCTACAACCATGAATGTTGAATTATTGCAATAGCCTATTAAACTGTTACAAATGTAGTCTATAGCCTATTAAAATAGCAAAATAAATAACGACCATGACAGTCAATTAAAAAAATTATTGCGTTCGAAACGTCATGATTGTGGGTTTGATTCCCGGGGCCACGAACGGAAAATGAATGCATGCATACTGTCGCTTTGGATAAAAGCGTCTACTTCATGTCACATGTATTCTTTTTGCTCACCTCATATTTGTGAGACATGGAACATTTTCCTGCATGGAACTTTAGACAGTAGCTATGGGTTGCCTGAGCATTCTGAGACGACAGAAGGAAATAAAACAGCATATCTAAACCGGCTAAGTTATGAATTGTATCACCAACGGTGTAACTTTGCCATAGCGTTTCTTTGTCATAACCCAAGGTTGCATGCCAAACTTTTGCTGAACCTGAACATAGACGAAGTTTAATTCAAGATTGAGACCTCACATCACCAAGTCAACAATAGGCTACTATTTCCTGTCTGTTTTACAAATCTGTGATTGTAATTTTCAACATAGCAAATATCAGCATAAATATATCGTCAATTGCCAACATCAATGCTTGCTGAAGTATCCTTAATAGGGAGCTAGCATTACCTCTAAAGGAACCAAAAACACACGAGCCAGCAGCGGTGGCTGCTGCTAGAGCCGACTGCCTTGCAGATAGTGGTGCACGACTCCAGGATTTTTGGAGTCGACTCCGATTTCTGTGGTTGGAGTCGACTCTTGCTCGACTCCCAAAACACGCTTAAACGGATGCGCACACACATTTTTTATTATTTTTTTATTTAACCTTTATTTAACTAGGCAAGTCAGTTAAGAACAAATTCTTATTTACAATGACCAAAAGGCAAAAGGCCTCCTGCGGGGACGTGGGGCTGAAATTAAAAATAAGAAATAAAATAAAAATATAGGACAAAACACACATCACAACAAGAGAGACGCCACAACACTACATAAAGAGAGACACCACAACACTACATAAAGAGAGACACCACAACACTACATAAAGAGAGACACCACAACACTACATAAAGAGAGACACCACAACACTACATAAAGAGAGACACCACAACACTACATAAAGAGAGACGCCACAACACTATATAAAGAGAGACACCACAACACTACATAGAGAGAGACACCACAACACTACATAAAGAGAGACACCACAACACTACATAAAGAGAGACGCCACAACACTACATAAAGAGAGACACCACAACACTACATAAAGAGAGACGCCACAACACTATATAAAGAGAGACACCACAACACTACATAGAGAGAGACA